>NC_092049.1:32135577-32435577 GCF_003086295.3 Arachis hypogaea
GAATGAATTTGGAGGATGCTATGCTCTTGTATGCGTTGCACATTTCTTATTTAAGGAACGGAATGCCTCAATTTTGGTAGTGACATTGAAAGCTTACCTATTTAATATGTATTTCTACCTGAGTTCCCTTCCTTAAAAAAAAAGAAGGAAAAAAAAATTCAATGATTGAGAGCTGTAATTGGCAAAGCAAGAATTTCAAGTTATCTGTTAGATCTATCTACCTCGGCTACTTAAGAAAAGTAACACGTCAGTTTCAACCCATAGAGAATTGGGTTGAGAATCCACCGAATGTTACCATTTCACTTAACTATATAAATGCAATAGATATATAAGTTAATTTAAACACTTCATTTCGTCCGAACACCAAAATGATATTGGTCTACCATTTTGTTATCTTTTGTATTTTTTGTCAATACAATTTCATTGATTAGAAATGCAGGCCTAGCCAGATACATGATACGTATATTGATTTGTACATAATGCAAAGTTAAAGAGCATGAAGTAAGGATACTCCATGCAACCCTACCAGCGCTGAAGAGATGTGTTAGTTTTCATTCTCCCATTCATGAGTCTGCCATTAACATCTCGTCCACTTTTCTATTACCCTACCATCGACATTTCCATCACGAAACTAAAGATATAAGATCTTAGATTTGAGAATATAAGCTTCACTATTGGCGCAGTCTCCACCCTCATTAACATGTTTTTACTGAAAATAACAGAATGGATGGATGAATTAAGGGTCGACATGGAGAACTGGTTCTCCCTAGAAGGATTAAAGCCAAATTTGCTTGCTGGAGGTGGCTCTAATTAGATGTTAGGGTTTGCGATTTGCATGGTCATGCAAATTTGTATTTTCTTGGATTGTTTTGTAATTTTATATTCTTCTGGGAGTCTAAGATTTTGTTGTAATATAATACTTTTAGAGGTAACTATCTAAAATGTAGGGTGGTAATATTTGTTTATAACAGCTTAGGAGGCACACATTAATATTTGTGTATAACATTTCCTTCACAATATTAAACCAAAATACTGAAAGTAAGGTATATTTAAAATAAGTACAACAATTATGTGTTTATTAGATGTGCCATATTTATATAAATTATTAGATTTTATTAGATGAAAATCAAAGGGTAATATAAAAGAAGTATATTAATGAACTCTAATAAATACAGAATATCTTAGTATATAAATAAATGTTTTAAATGACAATACTTTAATACATAATACTTTAACGGGCCTGCTACACATACAAGTAAAAACGGTATACAAGTTTTACAAATTGGCCCAGCCCATAAAAATACACGCGCAGAGAAGAGCATTGAATGGAGCGTCATTTACACGCACTCCACTCAAACGGTTACGCTTCGCGTAAACCGCCCCCTTAATGGCAAACTCTTCCACTTCTTCCACTTCTCAAAGCCATTCAGAGAAAAAGCAACCCTTCCATTTTCGAGCAACGTTCGAAACTCAAGATATACAACTCGTCGCTAACATTCGAAAACTCCATCAACACACCATAGAACTCTCGATCAAGAATCTCCAGAGAAAACAAAGCTATAATACTCAAGGTACGTTACATTACCATTGCTGTATATTTTCCATATTTCGAACTAGGTTTTACTGTTCTTCTACGTTGTTGTACATTTTACTGTTCTTCTTGCTCTACGTCTCATTTTACAGTTTATAATGTTCTACTTGTTCTAGGTTTTACTGTTATTCTTGATTCTATGTTACACTGTTCTTCTTCGTTCTTCTAGGTGTTACTGTTCTTGTTGTTCTAGTTCTTCTGGTAACTGATTTTTTGGGGTATATTCCGTAGTTTGGTGGTATATATGGAATAATTTGTTGGGTGTATATTTCTGAACTGATATACTGTAATAGTCAGCAGTTGCTTATATTTGCTTGTCCATGGGTGTATATTGCTTGACCTTGTAATGTTGCTTGACCTTGTATATTGATGCATGTTTGAGTGATACTTGACTGATATATATGGGTGTATCTGACTGATATATATGGGTGTATCTGAATCATATCTATGGGTGTATCTTACTGATATCTTTGGGTGTATTTTTCATTTTAGAGAAAATGGCAGCAAGAAACCAACCTGGAAGAAATGTAAGAACAAATATATGTCTTACCTGAAATCAGTTTTATATAATAGAAATATATTTGACTATAATTTTGTTTTTGTTTACAGCAAACCAAAGACCTTAAGTGTGCAACACATCTCCTAAGTGATAAATTCAGAAACATGAGTGAGGAGAAGAAAACGATTGTGAGAGATTTGGGATTCGGTGGCTTGATGCACATCCCACCGCTAAGGGTGCATCACCAAGTGTTAAGGGAGCTGGCTAACAACTTCAAATTAGGGGAGAACAGACTGGAAACCGGATACGGTTCTTTTAAAATAACCCCAAGAAAAATAGGTCATGCGCTTGGCATCAACGCAACAGGTAACTCGCTAAAAATTATAAGTGTATATTAACTGATGCTTGGGTGTATTTGAACAGATTTTGATACTTTGTTGTTTTCCTTTTTGTAGGAGATCTATTTCCTCAGAAAGTCGATTATAAAAAACTTTCTGAGGATGACAAAGTAATTTTTAGAAGATTCCAGGGTAAGACCCTCAAAAGTCTTACAGATGAGATGATGGATATTAGCGTTGGTAACGAAGAGGATCGCCTAATGTTCAAGAGGATTTTCATCCTTTATATACAGATGGCGTTCCTTTTGCCAACGACAATAAACAAAATCTCGCCTGTGCACCTGGCCCCAATTTTTGAGATGGATAGCATAACGGAGCGAAACTGGGGAGGGCATGTTTTGACCTTTATCGTCAAGGGCATAACCGACTACAAGGAGAAAAAGAAGAAGGCAATTGATGGCTGCCTCTTTGCCCTGATGAAAATTTACTTTCATCTTTCTAAAAATAAAGGCAAGAAGAGGGCTGAAAGACCGCCAAAACCCTGGATTGCCAACTGGAGTAAGGAGCAGTTGGTCGAAAGAATGAATGCAGAAACAGAGGAAATTTTGGTAAGTGAACATAATATGTTGGGTGTATTTTATTTATCTGAATGCTGCTAAATAAATTATCTGATGTTTCAGGGGATTGTAAAGATGGCGCAAACAAGAGAGAAAATGAAAAAAATAGAGAAAAAAGAAAAAAAACAAGAAATAAAAAAAACAAAAAAAGAAAGGCAAGTTCAACATCGTCTTCGGAGAAAGAAACAACTGATAGTGACAGTTCTACCTCTGAGTCTGAGACTCAAGAAGACTCAGAGGATTCAGCAAGAAAACAACCTAGCAAAAAGGGAAAAAAGTAAGTACCATACTTGGGTGTATTTTCTTTGTCGAGTTGGGTGTATTTTGTGGAACCATTTGGGTGTATTTTGTTTATCAAGTTGGGTGTATGTTGTTTATTAAGCTGGGTGTATTTCGTTTGTTGTGTTGGGTGTATATTTTTCATTCAGTTGGTTGTATCTTGTGCATTCATTTGGGTGTATTTTATATCTTTAGTATGTTCTAAATAATGATTGTTTGCCTTTCAGAATGGACTCCAAACAAAGAAAGAAGAGTCAAGAGGATTCAGATTCTGATTCAGATTCTGAATCAACTGATGAGTAATGTTCTGAAATTATTACTCCTTTCTTTTGGCTTCATTATCAAGATTTCGTGTATTAACTGAAGTGTCTCTTATTAACTTATAGAAGCGAAGAATCATCACCGGTGGAGAAGCAAAGAAAAAAAAGAAAAAGACACAAAGAACACCAAAAAAGTAAGCACTTCTTTGGATAATATTCTGTGATAAAATTAATTTTTTATTTCTGATTCATACTTGTTTTTTCCACCCAGAACACAATCCAAAAAGAAAAAAGTTGTTGTTGAGCATTCATCTCCTAAAGAAGAATAATCCTATGATGGGTACAGTACTTCGTAAGCTATATTACCGTCTATCATCATATTTATTTTTGTTAACATCTTCTTTTATGAATGTAGTGAGAGATATGAAATAGGAAGTGAAGATCTAGATGAATTGTTAAGGGAAAACAATGAAAAATCTGCTGCAGAGCGGTATGTCTTGTTGGGGTGTATATTTCAGATTTTACTGTGTTTTCTTTGCTAATAATTATTTCTTGTTTCGCAGGGAGAAGGAAGCTGACATGCGATCGACAGAAGGTCGCTATCTCTCCTCTGAAATGTAAGAAGCTTTATTTAATAAAATCTTTTTATCATGATTTACGTGTATCATATTTTGTCTGAATAACATGAAATCTGTTTAGAATACCGGACGTGAACTTGGAAAGTGATAAGCCTTCCTCTCAAGGACACACAGAACAAAGTAGTGTAAACAGGCCTGCAGAGAGCATGTAATTTCTCTTTCAAATAACCGTTACTTTTGTTCTTTTATTACCTTCTACTTCTAATTCTGTATATATTTTTTTTAGAAAAAAAAGCCCTTTATTATTTTATTCGAGAAAAAAAAGGCAGGAAAAAAAAGCAAAAACTGCAAGTATGTAAGTTCCCAAAAAACAAAGCATGTCTTCCTTTTGAATTGTTCGGGTGTATTTTTTGACTTTATTTGGGTGTATTTTAGGTTGAGTCTGGTTCAAGAGTCAGCCAGTGAGCTGGCTGATTCGAATATAATGGTTGTGAGGGAAGAGACACCGTCGGAAGCGCTTGCAATGTGAGTTTTTCAAGAATATTTCAACCTTATAACCTTATTATTTTCAAAGGCATTGTTAACCTTTCATTTTTCTTCTTGTTTAGAGTTCCGATTCAAGTTTTCATGCCAGTGTTGCAAACAACCACTGTGCCGGAATTTGAAGAAGCACCTGAGATAGATTTTGAACCAACCCCTCTGCTACAAATTGAAGGAACTACAAAAACGTAAGAAATAGTATTGGGTGTATATTTGTTTAGAGTTTGGGTGTATATTGGGTTACAGTTCGGGTGTATATTTGCTTACAGTTTGCGTGTATATTATTCCTGAATAATTTTTTCGTCATGATTAATTTGATGTGCCGTACAGCACTCCTGAACCCCCCCCCAACAACTTGAAGAAAGCACAGCCACACTTCCCCCAACTCCATCTAAAAGATAAGTTCATCAGAGTAAAATCAATGTATGGGTGTATATTGGGTTACAGTTTGGGTGTATATTATTCCTGAATAGTTTTTTTTATGTCATGATTAATTTTCTGTGCCGTGCAGCACTCCTGAACCCCCCCCCCCAAAAAACTTGAAGAAAGCACACCCACGCTTCCCCCAGCTCCATCTAAAAGGTAAGTTCATCAGACTAAAATCAATCTTTACTTATCATCCGTATATTCTTACTCTTATAATACGTTATACATGATCACGCAGTTATCCAGCCGAAGAAGCGCTGCTGCGCTGATGATGATGGCACGGACAGCATCGTATGTTCCTAAAACAGATTCAATGCCATCATTCAGCCTGGGCTTCACTGATTCAAGCCAAGAAGAAGCAGCAACGCAGGAGGGAGCGTCAACGCAGGAGGCAGACAGGGCAAAAACTCCAGAAACTGCAAATTTGCTAGAACAATTAGAGGATTTGGTACAAAAAATAGCAAGCAGTGCGGTGAAAGAAGAAAGTAAAAGTGCACAAATTCAAAAGGAGACTGGCGGAGAAAGTTCTGGGATGTTTGAAACTCCTGCGGGAATAAATCAGATACGGGTGATATGAAAGAGAAGTGCTACATCTGGGCGACGCGAGTGAAGACATACGCAGATGGCAGTACTAACGAGTTTGACAACCTGTGCACTCTGATTGCCCAAGACAAATACATTTTGAATAGAATGCACCTTGCATCGCTCCAGGCAGGAAGTTATATAGAATCTGAGGTAATATTAGAATAACATTAATATTTTAACACCAAAGTTAACTGCAATGTTTATTAATGTAAATTGATTTCGGCATATATTTCTAGATTGTATCTACCATGTGCCTCATCCTCAACCAGAAAAATGATAAAAGGTTTCAAGAACTAGTATACTGTCTCCCCCTGATATTGTGGTAAGTGTTACTTCTATGAATTTTGACTGTATTTTCTGTATTCCTTAGGGTGTATATTCTCTGATCAACGGGTCTGTTTTTGTATTCATTTGGGTGTATTTTTTACGTTCAATTGGGTGTAAGTTGTGTAGTCATTTGGGTTTATTTAAAGTATTCACTTGGGTGTATTTTCAGTATTTCATTTGTTGTTTCACAATTGTTGCAGAGCATGGCCGTTTCGAAGCACCCAAACGGGGAATTCATATCACCTAAAACCAATAAAGAATTCAAGGTGGAAGACTACCCAATGTTTATTCCCTTCATAGATGGAAAAAAATTAGCTTTGCATCGATATGTGAGTTTTTATTTGTAAAATTTGTTAGTACCGTTCTTTACTTATATGCCAAATAAAATAACACACTGTTGAAATGTGGCAATCCTTCAGATTTTTGCGCCTGTTTGCTACTTAGGCCATTGGTGGTTATGGGTGATTGATACAACAAAAGGGAGATTTTATATACTTGACCCGCTACACAAGAAAGCTCCAAGCGATGGGAGAAAGTAGCTTAATAAATTCACTGTAAGTTGGCTCTATGTTCTTTATTTTAATAGATAAGTGTATTTCAATTCAATATAAGGTGTATGTATGTTTTGCTTTGGGTGTAAGTATGTTCTCTTTTGGGTGTATTTCATTCAGGTGTATTACTGATTTGTTTTGTTTTTTAAGGGATATGTAATTTCAAGAATTAGAGCATATGCCGGCGGGGCACCTCTGAAGAAAAAGGAGAATGAGTTGGAAATTAAAGCAACATACGTTAAAATCTCAGGCCAAAAATTAAGGTATAAATTTGTGACTCTGAACATTAAACTTTCCTAAATGAGATTTGTAATTTATTTTCTTCGTTTTCAGCTATGACTGTGCTATTTACGTTATGAAGTGGCCTGAGTTAATTGAGCCCGAAAACATTAAAAGGGCGAAGTATGAATGGGATAATTGGCCACAGGTAACTGTCTTTAAAACTATATAACTCTGTATTAATTTACTGGAATTAATATTGTTGTTTAAACAGAATATACTTTTTAATTGTAGGAGGAGGTGGACCACTATAGAGTAGAATATGCTTCGCGGATACTATTCAGTGAAATGAATAAAGAGAGAGATCAAGCAATTAGAGCGAGTAATGCAATAAGACTGTCCAAGCCATCCTCAGTATTATTGAGTCCATTTTGTCAGATAAATTCTACCGATATAGAAACTGAGTAATCTAACTGCTAGCTAGTTTGTAAATTGAACAAATGCTGTAAAAATTTGCCATTTATAAACAACTTCTGTTCAATAAAATTTTTTTCCATAGTTAAACTGTCTGTGCTGTATTCAAAAGCTCTATATTACAGGTGGTAAAATATGAAGGAAAACATCAAGGCAGATCGAAACACAAATTATAAACTTTTACACCGAACGGAAGTTTAATATACACCCAAGATTGCTTAAATATACACCCAAACTGTCTGTGCTGTTAAACTGTCTGTGTTGTATTCAAAATGTATGAATTACAGGTACTATAATATGAAGATAAATATCAAATCAAATATACACGCATAACCTGCGATTTTTTACACCCAAAGAAAGTTGAATATACACCCTGAGATCTATCCCCCCTGATGCTTTGAGCCTAAAACCCTGAACCCTAAACACTTAAAACATAAACCCTTACCCCTAACCTGTAAACCCTAAAACCCTGAACCCTAATATTATATATATGTATCTATATGTAGAATGTGAATCACAAGAAAATTCAGAAAAATACACCCAAAAGAACAGTGCTTTTACACCCATATTCTGTAACTATACACCCAAAGAGTTATCCCCTGCTCCTGGTATCCTGAACTGATAATTCATAACATGTCCTTGATATTGGCTGGAATTTGAATGCACCACTGATGCGGCATCAAACAAGTTTATCTGAATATAAGAAACTCACATATTAGCTAAACTATTAACGAGAAAAATAAACTCAATCACCACAAATTTAAAGAACATTACTTTTACCTCGCTTAAAACTTTCGTTTTCTTCTTCTTTATGGCATTTGCAATCTGTTTCTCCAACTTTGAACCTAGCCTATTTTTTGGACGTCCTCTTGTTCGAATCCTTGGCGGGCTTTGAAGCTCGTTAACGGATTCCAAGTTGGCGTCTTCGTGGGATAAAGAAGATGTCCCATTTCTTTTGGCTTTTAATGATTCCATCTCAGCCATGACGTTATCGTATGCACGGTGCAGAATTGCAGTCAGCTCCTCCGATTCGGATGTAAATTCGCAAATATTTTGCGAACGAAAAACCAATTGGTCAAACCTCTTGCTTCTTGGCTCCAACAGTGGCTCGTCGTGGCTGCTCTTGATGTGTGTGTGTCACCTCTTTACCTTCTTGCTTCATCGTTCCAGTATATATCTCGGTGACACTTGGCTTACTTGTTCAAAGCTTAACACGCTTAGTGCGTGACAACACAGTATACCTCTTGACTCGAATAATAAGCATTGGTATTTTACCTCGGCTGCAACTGAGCCGTAAGTAACCACAAACTTGTTGAATATTGAGCTGGAAACTTGTTCTCCGACTTCGTATACTGAATAGCCTAGAGCAGAATTCGTTAATCTGGTGATGCAATTCACCTTTCCTCTGAATTGCACTTGGACTTCCCTAAACTTTTGATGAGTGTACACATCTTGAAACTGAGCTTCAATGGAGGATTTGGTTGCACACGGTATGACCGCATGAAAATCTGCAGCATCTGATTCTCTCTCTGCTTGCTCCCGGCTTCCGAGGCAATTATCGTATTGTTTGACGAACTGAATAAGCGAGCTGTTCCAGGTGATAAACTTGTTAAAAAAGGAATGCATGCTCTCGCTCCTTTGTGTGCTTCTCATCCCTGCCTAGAAGTGGTGATCCAGATAGATAGGAACCCATATATGACGGTCTTCATACAGATCTGCGGAATACACCCAAACACAGACTATAAATACACCCGAAAAAATATGCAATTTACACCTCTGCTGCAGATTTTTAACAAACATTACGTGAAAGGCACTTGTTATCCACAAGACCAAAATTCAGCAGAAAATCATTCCAATTCCTATCGAATGAGTCTTTGCTATGAGAGTTTCAAACAACTTGGCTCATTTCTTGTTCAATATCTGCATGTCCCTTGTACCCGTTTAATTTACTTGGTATCTTCTTCATGATGTGCCAAATACACCAACGGTGAATTGTTGTTGGCATACAGACCTCTAAAGCCCTTTTCATTGATGCGCATTGATAAGTGAGAAACCCTTTCGGAGCGTTTCCTCCCATGCAACGAAGCCAACATTCAAATAACCATTTGAATGATTCAATTTCTTCGTTTTTCATCAAAGAGCATTCGAGAAGTGTTGACTGACCGTGGTGATTCATCCCGACAAAAGAACCACAAACCAAATTATACCTGAAACAAATTACCATAGTGCAGAATACAAAATCATTAGGTACACCCAACAAATGCTTCGTATACACCCAAAAAAATAGCCAATATACACCTTTGCGGCAGATTCATAAAAATACATTAATTTAGCATCATAAATAGGGACAGTTTGTTACCTGTTTGTATTGTAGGTGGTGTCAAATGAAATAACGTCTCCGAAATACTCAAAGGCAGCTCTGCTTCTTGCATCGGCCCAAAAAGCCAGCTTAATCGATTGATCCTCCTCGAGTTCGAGCTCAAAAAAGAAATTCTGATTCTTCTCTTTCATTCTTAACAAATATTTCTCGAATTCCTTTGCATCTTCTTGTTCGAAAACATTCCGCACTTTTCTGGTAATGTAATTCCTCACATCCTTTTCGATAAAATTTAACTCGCGGTGACCCCCGGCAGCCGCAACAAATGATTGGTAGGTTTTGCTTGGTCTGATACCAGCCTCCTCGTTATTCTCTATTGTACGACGAATGGACATGCTTAGTTCCCTGTGCTGTTTGAGCATCTCTGCTTTACTTGGACAGTAGGGGTGTGAATGATCCAGCACAACCTTTGAAATGATTCAAGCACCGACATCCTTCAATGTGTGTATATAAATTCTTGCAGGACAGTTTAAACCGGCTGTCGGATTAGTCTTCTCGGTCGGAGATATTTTAGATTTCCATTTTCCCTCTCTGCTACATGTAATCAATTAATTCTTAATCTCGTTTCCCTTCCTATTTGTGCTCCGAACTCTTGTAGAAAAACCTGCAGCCTTGGCGTAGTTCCTGTAAAATTTTCCAGCATCTTCAAGGGTGGTAAAGGTCATTCCAACCTTCGGAACAAACTGGTCATCAACAACAGAGAGAGGCTGCAGAATACACCATATCAAAAACTAAAAATACACCCAATCATGTCTGATATAATACACCCGAACCGCAACAACTCAACTAAAATGACAATAAAAGCCATAAACTGTAAATACACAGGTTGCAGAATACACCATATAAAAAACTAAAAACACATCCAATCATGTCTGATATAATACACCCGAACAACAACAACTCAACTAACATAACACAAAAAGCCATAAACTGTAAATACACCCACACTTCTCGCAAAAATACACCCAAAAAAGTTCTGATCTACACCCAAGCGTCTGCTATAAATTCCAGATAATTAATCAAAACTAATACATTACATTCAATCGACAGATTCATGTTAACGTGTTAGTTTCACAGTCAATGTTCACGAATTATTCAGCTACACAATGCTATTCAAATGACTGCAACCAAATTCAAAGTAATCGTATGTAAATCAAACCTCAGGAACTTCGTTAGATTCAAATTCATAATCCATTTCACCCTGATTCAGCTGACAATCTGAGGTTGAATCATCCATAATCTTCAAAACGAGTTCAAACTTTGATTTCAGAAAACAACAAATCAAATAGAAAACGAAGCTGGAGTTGCAGAGAGAGGAACTAACGTAAATGACGAAGAACATACCAGTGAGAAAGGAGGGAAAAAGAACGAGAAGAAGCAAGGAATAGGCGCGAGAAGAAGAACGAGCAAATCTCTGTATAACGAAAACGAAGAAGGAAACAAATCTTTTAAATTTGGTAGTTAAATAAAAGCGGGATCTCTAATATAGCGCGTGTATACGACGTATGTGTAGCAGCGCGTTTTGGGTTTTATTTGTTAATGAACTTGTAAAGCATACAAGCCATTAGAGCTTGTATGCAGAGCTTTTCTGATACTTTAAATAGCAATAGAATCTTTTATTCTCAAATAATTAAATACAAAATATATGAATTTTTTATTCATTAAAATAAATTATTATGCAAAAAATTTTTATATATTAAAAATTATATTAAAATGATATTTTAAATTGTAACATACTAAATCTACTCCTCAATTCTCATTGTTCTACCGTACCATAAGTCCAAAATCATATTTCAATGTAACAAGACATCATTTAGAAATTAGAATCATATACACACGAATTCATTATAATAAATAAATAAATTTAATTAAGAAACTAAAAAAATATAAAATAATATTAAATTAAATTGATAAAAAATTTATTTAATTTTTCAAAGATAATACATGAAATTATAATTGTTTGGAATTTAGTTTAGTACTTGAAAGATCGAAATTTTGAATATCATAATACTAATAATTATTGAATATTTTAATTTTGTATCTAAAAAATTAATTTTAAAAAATAATAAAACTTAAAATAACATTAAATTAAATTATTGCCAAAAGCTAATTAATTATCAAAGGCTAGTATAGTCCAATATATTAGTTTTTTTTCCAACTTGTAAGACTTCAATTAGGTAAAAAGACCAAATTCTATTATACTTAAATGACATAGTCTTTCTATCTTTATCTACAGGTCTCGAATTCAAGTCTCACTTCTAACTTTAAAAAAAATATATAAAATAATTAAAATTTTTTTTATATTACTTGATAAATAATTAAATTATTATATTCAAAATTTATTAATTAACTGCTTTTGTTAAAAATATTATTATATAATATAATTTTTCATCAGAATATTTTAAAAATATAATTTATTTAAAATATTATATATAATACATAAAATTATTAACTTTTTTATTTTTTTTTTCAATTTTTTAGAAAAATAAAATAAATAATATAGTTCTAAATACATGCCTATCACATTATATATTTACTTATATTAGTAAAATCTAAATTAATCAAACTTACATAATTAAAAATATAAAACATATAAATACAAAAAATATAAATATTTTTTATTCATTAAAATTAATTATTATGCAAAAAAATTTCTATAATATTAAAAAATTATATTCAAATGATATTTTAAACTGCAACATAAAAATATAAAATAATTAAATTTTATTTTATATTACTTGATAAATAATTAGATATTATTTACATAAAAATATTTTTAATATTTAGAATGATATTATTTATTCTGTTTTTTTTAATTAAAAAATTAAAAAAATTAATATTTTCATGTATTATATATAATATTTTAAATAAATTATATTTTTAAAATATTTTGATGAAAAATTATATTATATAATAATTTAATTATTTGTCAAGTAATATAAAGTAAAATTTTAATGATTTTATATTTTTATATTACAGTTTAAATATTATTTTAATATAACTTTTAATATTATAATTTTTTTTGTATAATAATTAATATCAATGAATAAAGAATATTCATATTTTTTGTATTTATATGTTTTATATTTAATTATTTAAGAATAAAAGATTTTATTGTCATTTAAAATATTGTGTATTAAAGTATTGTTATTTAAAGCATTTATTTATATATTAGGATATTCTATATTTATTAGAGTTCATCAATACTCTTCTTTTATATTAGTCTTTGATTTTTATCTAATAAAATCTAATGGTTTATATAAATATGACATATCCAATAAACACATAATTGTTGTGCTTATTTTAGATATATCCTTAAAAGTAAAATATATAAATAACAAGAGAACTAACCTATAAAAATTAGACAAAGTATTTGATGGAACTCATGTAAAGAGCTCCATTCAATGGAACTGTGTAAAATATTTATAAATGTATCCCAATTTATTAATTTATATTTACACATTTTAATTTAACAAAATCTTTTATATTTTTAAAACAAATCTTCATTACAGCCACCATGTTCATATATGCGCCATTTCCTAGACTTTAATATTTATTCACCGGAATCAACACTCGTAACCCTTACCGCCACCAACCTCCATCATCATTCCCTAGACAACAAGGTCTTACCATTTAAAGATGGCAGACCCTTGCCGTCTTCTGCACCCGTGTCAAGCGATGATTCGTTGCCACGTTGAAAATTAGGTTGGATCGATTTGGAGAATCTAAGAGTGCTATTAGAGAATGGGATTATGCTAAGTTAAGCGGTAGTTCTTTCGATTCTTAATGAGGGAATGTGAAAGTAATCCAGATGAAGATTATGATCAGGAAGATGAGGGGGTTTTCTCCTTTATTCGAATTTAAGATGAGCCATGTTACTTTCCTCGGCCCACTGAAAAACAAATGCCCCATTTACGCTCACTTCATATTATCGCCATTTTGAGCGGGTTTAAGATAAACAAAGTGTTGATTGATGGTGGGGCAGCGATTAATCTTCTGGTTGAGAGGATGTTAAAAAAAGTGGGGAAGCATCCTGATGATTTGGTTCCTACGAATATTGATGTAACTGATTTCAGTGGGACTTCTACACCAGCAAAAGGGTTGGTCACTTTGACTGTGAAAGTTGGCTCATCGGAAAGACATTATGTGTTTGTGGTAGTTCCATCAAAGGCCAGTTATAATGCTTTGTTGGGGCGAGATTGGATTCATGGCGTGGGGGCCGTACCTTCTACTATGCATCAAAGCGTGCTTTTGTGGACTAAGGAGGGTAAACCTGAAATCGTCAAGGCAAATTTGAATTTATATGTCGAACAACTGCATGTCAATTTCAGGATATATAATCGTAAGTTAAAGCCCTTAAATGTTGATCGATCACTGAACCCTTATAATTGTGAAGGGTGCTACTTGTCTTCAGAAGGCCTCTCGGTGAAGTTACGTTATCCAGAATTGGATTTTTAGCCGACTGGTTGCGACTGTCTTTCTTGAAGGTCTTGGAGAAACTGCTCTATGGATCAGGTTGAGGAAGTTTCTGACTACCTGGTAATATTACATAATTATTTAAATAATTTTCAGTTACTAGAGAATAAAGTTGATTCTTCTGATGAAGTTGAATCACATAGGGTTAGTAATCTTATTAGTTGTAATGCATTCGATTCGGCGTCTTCAGTCGACTTTAGTTATGATTTTCCTATTTCTTGTAATAAAAATAATGATGCAAGCCGGACTGCCGATTTAATAGCAGAAGCTCATTGTATAGAAAATAGAAGTAATGATGATTTAATCAATGATCAAGTTTCTTCTATTTCTGATAATTCTATTGATTTCACTTTTGATTGCATTTATGATTTAGAACCATTGAGTTTTGAAAAATACTCAATAAAAGATGATAATTATTATAAAGGGTTTGAATCTCAAGATCCCTTAGAGGAAATTAATCTGGGGACTCCCGATGATGTTCGAATTACATATATTTGTAAGGATCTTGTTGATCCTTTTAGAACTGAACTCTTTAATCTTTTACATGAGTTTAAAGATTGTTTTTCTTGGGATTATCATGAGATGCCTGGTCTCGATCGTTCATTAGTGGAATATTGATTAGCATTGAAACCCAATGCTCGACCTGTGAAACAGACTCCAAGACGTTTTGCTCTTGAAATTAATATAAAAATTAAAGAAGAGATAGAACGCTTGATCAAAGTAAAATTTATTCGAACTGCACGTTATGTTGAGTGGGAGTCGAATATTGTCCCTGTCATGAAGAAGAATGAGAAGTTGAGAGTATGCATTGATTTTCGAGATTTGAATAATGCTACTCCAAAAGATGAATATTTTATTCCTATCGCAAATATGTTAATCGATTCTGCAGCAGGAAATGAAATACTTAGTTTCATGGACGGTGGTTATTCTAGATATAACCAAATTTTTATTACAGAAGATGATGTGGCTAAAACCGCCTTTCGTTGTCCTGGGGCATTAGGTACATATGAGTGGGTAGTTATGCCTTTTGGTTTGAAAAATGCTGGGACAATATATCAGCGGGCAAGAATGCTATTTTTCATAAATTTATTGGGAAATTTATAGAAGTGTATATCGATGACGTTATGGTTAAATTAATTTCGGTGAGTCAGCACATTGATCATTTAAAGAGAGCATTCCTTACTATGAGGAAGAAAGGGTTAAAGATGAATCCTTTGAAATGTGCTTTTGGTGTATCGGCTGGAAATTTTTTGGGTTTTGTTGTTCATAAAAAAGGGATTGCCATCGACAAAAATAAAGCAGATGCGATATTGGCATTGTCTGCACCCAAATCGAAGAAAGAAGTACAATCCTTTTTGGGTAAGATAAATTATCTTCGAAGATTCATTTCGAATCTTTTAGATCGAACTAGAGTGTTTGCACCTCTACTGAAACTGAAAAATGATTCACAATTTGAATGGACAACGGAACATCAGTTGGCGTTTGATTCGAAGCCACTATTATGGCGAATGTTCGACCATCGGAACCCTTAAAATTATATATTGCAGCATCTGAAAATATTATAAGGTGTATGTTAGCCCAAGATGATGAAAACGGGCATGAGCGGGCAGTTTATTACCTTAGTCGAGTTTTAACTGATATCGAAACGAGGTATTCTCCGATCGAAAAATTGTGTTTGTCTCTATATCATGCTTGTATGAAATTAAAGTGTTATATAGTGGCTAAATCGGTGAAAGTTATAGCACAAACTGATCTGATTAAATATATGTTGAGTTTTCCTATGTTAAGGGGACGTTTAGGAAAATGGATGCTGGCGTTGACAAAATTTGATTTACAGTATGTCCCAGCAAAGGCTGTCAAAGGACAGGTCATTGCAGATTTTTTTGTGGATAATCCGAAAGACCTGCATGACCAGGGGACAAATATAATCGATGTGAAAGTTAACTATTGGAAATTGTATTTTGATGGATCTAAGCATAAAGATAGTGCAGGGGTTGGAATCCTTATTGTTTCGCCAGAAGGTATTCCATCAGAATTTTTATTTGAATTAAAGTATCCTTGTTCCAATAATATGGCCGAATATGAGGCTTTGATTTTGGGTCTTGAAATTTTAATCGGCAAAGGAGCTTTAGAGGTTCAAATTTTAGGGGATTCACAGTTGGTTTTAAAGCAGTTATCGAAGGAGTTTAAGTGTAATAATGAGACGTTACAAAAATATTTAGTAACTGCTTAGGAGTTGTTAACGTCTTTTTGAAAGGTTTCTTTGGTGCATATCCCTAGAATTCATAATGAAATTGCTAATGAGTTAGCCCAAATTGCCTCGAGGTATCGGATCAGTCCAGAAACTATTAGGAAATTATCTAATATTCATTAAATTTTAGTGCCAGCGAATGAAAGAGAAGTTTTGTGTATATATGAATGGGAAGATTCTAATTGGAGAAAGCCTGTTGCTCATTATTTAAAAGATCCTAATATTGCAGTCGATAGAAAGATAAAATTACGAGCAATAAATTTTGTTTTAATGGCTGATGAATTGTATAAAAAAAGGATTGATGGGAGTTTGTTGAGATGTCTAGGCCGAGACGATCAGAACATTGCCTTGGGTCAAGTCCATAATGGAATATGTGGTGCCCATCAGGCAGGAAAAAAGATGAAATGGGTGTTATATCGTAATCATGTGTATTTGCCCTCTATCATAAAAGATTGTATTGATTATGCAAAGGCATGTCAAGAATGTCAGAAACATGGTTCAATACAACAGATCCCAGCGGATGAATTGCATTCGATAATAAAGCCGTGAATGTTTAGAGGTTGGGCTTTAGATTTGATTGGGTTGATTCACCCTCTTTCATCAAAATAACACAAATTTATCTTAGTAGCAATTGATTATTTCACAAAATGGGTTGAAGCAGTTCCCCTAATAGAATTTGGCCAAAGTGAAATAATAGACTTTGTTGAGGAACATATTATCCATCGATTTGGGATTCCTCAGACATTAAATACTGATCAAGGAACTATGTTTACTGGCCAGCAAATTAAAAATTTTGCGGTCTCAAGGAGTATTAATATGGTTACTTCAACTCCTTATTATGCGCAGGCTAATGGACAAGTAGAGGCAGCAAATAAAATCCTGATAAGTTTGATTAAAAAGCATATCGGAAATAAGTCTCGAACATGGCATGAAACATTAAGTCAAGTGTTATGGGCTTATCGAAATTCGCCAAAAGGTTCGACAGGAACTTCACCTTATAAATTGGTGTATGGCCATGATACAGTGTTACCATTAGAAATTAATTTAAATACTTTAAGAGTATCAAAACAAAATGATTTGCCAGTTGATGATTATTAGAATGCAATGTTTGATGAGTTAAATGAATTAGACTCAGAACGAATCCTGGCACTCGATAATGTGATTCGACAAAAAGAAAGTATTGCTCGAAGTTATAATCGTCGAATCAAAGGAAAATATTTTAGGATAGACGAGTTAGTTTTAAAAGTCATTTTGCTGATTGAAAAGAAATCGAGATTTCTGGGCAAATGGTCCCATGTTTGGGAAGGTCCTTTTCAAGTAATAGGGACATATTATAGAAATGCCTATCAAATTAAAGATATCGAGTCAGGAAAGGTGATTAACTCAATTAATGGGAAATACTTGAAACATTTCTATTGTTGGCAAAAGTAGAAGTTCAACATGCATATATCCAGAAAAGATGGAAACCATTGCAAAAAGTAAAACTTGAGATGAAAAGAAATTCAAGGTGCTACTAGTTTTGCTAAATCAGAGCGTAGCTTTGCCCTTTTGTTGTTCAGAATTGAAAGTGTCTCAATTTGTTTGAATTTGTCAAATTGGACTTTCTGAAGTTGTTTTTCATATTCTTCCCGCTTGGTCTCAATTGAAACAAGTTCTTGAATGAGGTGTTGTCGTTCTTGTTGGGTGGCTGCCAGAGGTTTGGCTATAGTAGCTCGATTCTGGCAAACTTTAGCAAGCTTTTCATTAATTTGAGCTAATTCCGCTTCAAGTTTCACTTCTTCTTTGTCATGAAAAGCTTGAATGGAAATAGAATGGGAGATTCTCAGATCAAATTCTTCACGGAAAGTTTGGACTGATTGAGCGGCTGCAAAACAACTTTCTATATTAGTTTTGATATTGGTTTCTTCAGTCTCAGTTTCTTGGAGTTGAAATTGAGACGCGACGCTCTCATTGAGAAGTTGTTTGAATTCTTGAATTGAGACAAAATTTGGGTTAGCTCGGAGTTCAAAGGAAGAATTCAAAAGATCAGCCAGGAGTTGGCTAAGAATTGTATCATTAACTCATGTGGTAGGTGGATGATTTAAGAGCTTTATGAGCGATCGAAGCTGTTCTTGAGTGTCAGTATTTAATTCGAATGAAGACCTTGATGTAGCAGGTCTTGAAATCGGTGGCACTGGCACTGGTACTTCAGTCTCTTGGATAACTTGGTTTAAAATAGAAATCAAGTTGGCCAAGGTAGCACTTGTAGGAGTGGTGGAAGTACTCGATGTTTCAGGTCTTCGTCCAGGAGGAGTCTGAAAATCAATTCAGAGAGAAGGACTAGATAGTTTTGGAGGGGTTTCCAAGACTCTGGATCGAGACGAATCTGAATTTGTTGTTTCAACAATTCGAGAAGTAGAATCGGAGTCTGGAGCCACTTGATTCTCTACATAAAGTGCAACCTGATTGCTGGGTGAAATAGATTCCAGTATTTGAGTTTGAGTTGGAGAATATTGTGGAGGGTCTTTTGTCAAATTAATTACTGGCGGTACATGAGAAGGTGGAAAAATAATGTGAAGTGGTTGAATAGACCCTGTAACTTGAATGGAATCATAGGATGTGAAATGCCCTTGATCATGATGCTATTGCAGAATTGGCTGGTCAGGTATCACATGAGATGTAATTGAATGAGCAGCAGTGAAAGGCTGGTATGAAAGATACATAGTTATGAGTCAAAATTTATTTCAATTTGAATAAGACACATATAGAAATGTTAAGTGTTACCAGAGCAAGTTTTGGTTGCCGAATTAGTTGAAGACCAGGATCCGAATCGGCTGTATCTTCCGATTGGGAGGAGGCAGCGAAAGTATCCTTATTGGTTGGTTCACTTTCATCAGTACTTTCACTTGATGATGGCAGCAGTAACTAGTAACAAGTTCAGAATTGAGTATGGTTAAGAAAATACAATTTGTAGAACATTTCAAGTTAAAAGGAAAAGTTGTGAGTAAAAATAGTTACCTTTCGAGAGGTTCTGGTAGGAGTCCTTCTACTTTTGTGTGGTGGTGGTTGAGCAGTGTCAGCTTTCCTTTTGTGAGTTCTTTTTGGGGAACTCTCAGCGACAGGGACTGTTTGAACATAAGTTTGTTGAATTTCTTCTAAGGTACGGGTATACCTTGAATAGTAAGCATCCCACCATTTGAAACAGGATTTGGTGATGTATGAGCTGCGATCATAGATCAAGAAGTTGAAATGGTCTCTGCGTTGTTGATTTTTTAAGAGACAAGCATTGAAATCTTCTTGAGATGTTAGAGCAATGTGGCAGAATGGATCACCATTTTGAGGCTGTGGCGTTGGGATAGCTTGAGAAAACCCTAGTTGTCTGGCTGTTAAGTGAGGAGCATATAGGGTTATCTTGAACTTTTCTTTTTTGTGTAAAGGCAGTCCTATCGGAATTACTTGAACAGCCAGTAGGTTCGCCCAACTTCAGTTTGCAAGTTCACTCTCTTTGTTAGTGTTAAGAAAGAGTAAACGATCCAGCCAGGTAGGGCCGCAATTGCGACGCATAAAAGGAGTGAAATTGAGTTGGTCATTGTCAAAATCTTTGCAGGAATGAAAAAGAGAGAAAACAGCCCAGAATCTGTCTTCGTCTGATTGGGTGTTCAGAAAATTGGATTTGTAATTAGACAATCGAAAACCTTCAATGTATTGCTTGTCAGTACTGCCACCTCTAGGTTTTGTCATAAAATTTTCAAAAATGGCATTGAGCCATAATTGAAGAAGCCATAAAGGGCCTCCTGTACTGATTATTTTATTGTCTCGGATGTCACAAACAAATTGGCCAAGTTCTTCAAAAATGTGCCCTAGAAGAAGCTTGGCCAAGTTGAGAACTTTCCCTTCATGAAGAAGAGTAGCTAAGGTAAGGAAGAGCTTTGACATTTGTATGCTTCGAGAGTAGAACAGGATTGCGTTTAGCCAATAAAACAAGAAGGCTACGTGTTCATCATCTGTGATTTTCGTACCTTCTGCACCCATGTTATGGGCAATGAAGTCGCTGTAAGAGTTGGTTAAGACGACATTATACTGGTGCTTGGATTACATGTCAGGGGTACAATCTGGAGAATTTTTATTGGGAGTTCTGTAATAGCAGCTATATCAAGGAGAGACATTCCAATCATTCCGCAAGGAAGGTGAAAGTTGTTGGTTGTCCTGTTCCAGAAGCAAGTCACAGCCCCAATCATCCAAGAGTATGTTGTAAGTGAGAAATGAGAGAGTCTTAGTAGTTCCTGTATTCCTAAAGCTCCCCAGTCAGTACTTTTTGTGGGTTCAAGGCGTTGGTACTAAGATGTGAAATCAAATCCTCGAGGATTAATTTTTGGATTATTTCTGAAGGATTTCTGATTGATGAAATGAGAGATGTTAAAAGCCTGGTTTATCAGAAAATCTTTCCCTTCAGCACTGGGGAAGAAAGAAAGTTTTTTGTTTGCTCTCTCAAGAGATTCAATTGGTCCGAGAAAACAGTGCGTATCTGCACCGATTGTGAAAGGGATTAAGATTCTAGTGTCATTAATTTGTAAATTGGGATCGTCAATGACTTCATCATTGACTTGATTAAGAATGCGAAGGGCTGGTGGAGATGGCGGTGCTACTGCAAGACCTTTACCCTTGTCTTGGGTGGCAGCGTGAGAGGTGGAATCAGCCATTGTTGAATAAAAAAGGGGAGACTAAAGGTTGAGGATGTTATGAGGAAGTTCTTGATGTGAGGAGGATTCAAAGAATAATGAGTTTCAAAAGATTTGAACAAAGGTGAGAATGATAAATTTAAAGTATTACTGTAGCCGTTACTGTGAAAGGGATGTGATGTTATGAGGAAGTTCTTGATGTGAGGAGGATTCAAAGAATAATGAGTTTCAAAAGATTTGAACAAAGGTGAGAATGATAAATTTAAAGTATTACTATAGCCGTTACTGTGAAAGGGATGTGAATAGTGGTAACTTCGTGAAGAAGATGAAGTGGTAGAAGGAGAAAGAGCAAGTTTCGGATGACGTGTCGAGTGGGTCAGTATTAATGGTGACAATTATTGCTGATTTGAAAACTGACGTTTTCAATTTTGGATTAAGTGTTTTATCTTCTAATAATGTTATCGAAGGCAAACACATTAATCCAAGGGGACAATTTGTTGATTGAAAAATATTTTCGATGTAAGTAAGTTGATTCGGAATAAGTCAGAGACAATTTCTCGAGAAGATGTACGCGTAAGCGTGGGGTTGAAAGTGATTAGCGCAAATTGGATTTTGATTGACTTATTAATCGGATCGGTCTAATCGAATAAGATATTCGAAATAAATAATCGAGTAAGGCATTCGATAGGCGAGTCGAATAGTTATGGTAGTGGAACAGTTAGAGGCTTCTGTCACACGAGGAAATAATGGGAAACGTCTATAATCAAACGGCGGAAACGGTTACCAAAAAGAATTGCATTCAAAGTTGTAATATTGTAATTAATCGTCAGTTATGTAAGATAGATTATAAATACTAGAAAGTGTTAGGGAATAAGGGTTGGAACTTTTACTCAGAAAAACACTCAAGCACACTCACATCCCAGTGAATTCCTGAGTCTGCAATCGAGTAACTTTTATATAGGGTTCCTTCCATCTTTTCATTCTTTCAATCTACTTTTCTGTAAATTTAACATTTCAAGTAAATTTATTTTTCAAGTGCTCTTTATTTTCATTGTTCAATTTATTCTCCTGCATTTTAATTTTGCATGTTAAAGTCCTTTGATCCAATCAAAGGCATTTTATTGCTTTCTTTTAAATTTCAATGCAAAATATCTTTTATTTGTAAACAATTTTCCTTTTGAAAATTTTATCTCTTTTTTATTTCTTTTTCAATTTATAAAGGTTAATTTATCTTTATTCCTAAAATTTATCTAATGAAAGATACTTTAATGCACTTTTAAAAGAATTAGTACCTGTAAAGAGGAGTAGTTTCACTCCCAAACTATTAAAATTGAACCATTATCGATTTGTTAAAAATCGACAAAACACTTAAATGAGAGGACTTGAAGTTTTGTTTTATTGAGTTTAGAACGCTTATGGTTGCTTCCGACTGGGTTGAATTCAGAGGCATGGACAACTTGGCTGTTGCTGGTCATATAGGTTGCTTTCTTTTTATCGATTCTTCATTTGTTTTTTAAAGATACTGAGCCTTACTTTGTTTTTTTTTTTTTTTAAGGTTTGGGCTTGATTTTAAAATTTAAAAAATTGTGTTAAAAATATGTAAATATAAAATAATTAGTTGAGACAAATCTATAACTAATTTTTGTTAATGATAGCTATCTAACTATAATAATATAGAATATATATGAATAAAAGATATTTCTAACTTGTATAGAAATAATCATTAAATGTATTTTAACGTGTACGAAAATAAACATCAATATTAAAATAGGATATAAATATGAGTTAATAGTCAAAATCGTCTTTGAAAGATACTCCGATCTCCATTTTGGTCTTCAAAAGATAAAATTAATCGAAATCGTCCTCGAAAGATACACGACTTGGTCACGTTAATCCTTCCGTCAGTTGAATGATGACGTGTCACGTTAAGTGCCACGTGGCATGATGACGTGGTGGGTTAATGTCACGTGTCACAAGATGATTGATTGACGTGTTAGATCAGTGACACGTGGCATTCCACGTATTACTTGACATGTAAAAAATTATTTATAATCAAAATAGTCCTTGAAAGTTCAGACGTAAATCATTTTTATCCCTAAAATTTTAAAAATTAATCAAATTAGTCCTTATATAATTTATTTTTTTCTTGATAATATTAAATTTAAAATATTTTTTGATACTACTAATTTTAATAGAAATGTAATTGACAAAAAAAATTAGTAATCGTATCTTTTCTTCTTAAATTTTTTTTTAATAAAATTATCTCTCTCCTTTAATTCTTCTCAAAATCTCTCTTATTCTTTTCTATTCTAAAACATTTTTCTTATATTATTATATTTTACTGGAATATATATATATATATATATATATATATATATATATATATATATATATATATATATATATATATATACTCAAAATTGAAATGTATGTATTTGTTAACCTAAACAAAGTTATATACTCTATAATCAAAATGTATGTATGTTAACTTAACAAAGTTATACCACTATTTTTTTTACTACATCTTTTCTTTTCCATTACAATATTACTTACATATAGGATGTAATGGTAGTGATATTAAAAGAAAAATTATATAATCTATCTCAAACATATGAAACACACAAAAATTTATTATGATCTTTGCATATAGTACGCTTAAGAAGTAATTCGTTTAGCATATATAATAATAATAATAATTAAGCAACAAATTTTTAATATTTTGTAAAGTTTAAAATTGAAGCAAAATTTGTGGATCTTCTTGAATTTTGACTTTTAATATCACTACCATTACATCCTATATGTAAGTATTACCGTAATGGAAAAAAAATGTAGTAAAAAAAAAGATGTAGTAAAAAAATAGTGGTATAACTTTGTTTAGGTTAACATACTTAAATTTTGATTTTGAGCATATATAACTTTGTTTAAGTTAATAAATACATATATTTTAATTTTGAGTATATATATATATATTCAAGCAAAATGTAATAATGTAAAAAAAAGATTTTAGAATAGAAAAAATAAGAGAGATTTTGAGAAGAATTAAAGGAGAGAGATAATTTTATTAAAAAAAATTTTAAGAAGAAAATATACAATTATTATTTTTTTTGTTTGTCAATTACATTTCTATTAAAATTAGTAGTATAAAAAAATATTTTAAATTTAATATTATCAAGAAAAAATAAAAAAAAATTATATAAGGACTAATTTGATTAATTTTTAAAATTTTAGGGATGAAATGACTTACATCTGAACTTTTAAAGACTATTTTGATTATAAATAACTTTTTTACATGTCAAGTGACACGTGGCACCACGTGTCACTGATTTGACACGTCAATCAATCATCTTGTGACACGTGGCATTAATCCACCACGTCATCATGCCACGTGTCACTTAACGTGATACGTTATCATCCAACTGAAAGAAGGACTAACGTGACCAAGTCGTGTATCTTTCTGGGACGATTTCAATTAATTTTATCTTTCGAGGATCAAAATAGAGATCGGGATATCTTTTAGGGACGATTTTGACTATTAACTCATATAAATACGTGTGTAAAATATGAAAATTTAAAAATGATAATTAATTTAAGAATATAAATTTATATATAAAAGGAAATAACTACGGGGCATAAAATAGGAAATTTTAAATTTTATAATTAATGACTATAATGAATATATATTTATGAATTAGATAACAGAGACTTGCTACACATACAAGTCTTTTTGGCATACAAGTTTATACAAATTAATCCTAACTTAATAAAATTCACTTTTATAATGCAAGAAAGAAGAAGAAGAATTTTGAATTATACAAAACTTATCAATACACATACACCAAAAATTTTTAAACAATATAATATAAATGACTTGTATAAACTTGTATGTGTAAATAACTTGTATGTGAAGAATAATTCTAGATGATATTTTAATTTGTTCAATTTTGTTTTGCTTTATATAAAAGATTAACTTAAACTATATTACGCCAATGCTCGAGTGACATAATCTCCTCATACTTATCTAAAAAGTCGCGAGTTCGAATTTTCTTATCTTTGATTAAAAAAAAACTCAAAATGTATTACAACAAGAAAATTTTAGGAGGATAATAACCGATGTGAATAGATACAATGCTAAACAAATACGGTAGAGATGAAGACTGATTATTGCACGAAAAAGGAAGAGAATATCGGGTTTTGATTTTACATTAATGTCTCCCTAGAGGTTTAAAACAATTCCATTTATTTGAATTTTTCTATTTTATTTTGAGGTTTAAAAATGTTAAAATTTATCATATATGATCAAAATTAAGACATTATTAATTTATTGCATATATAACTTTTTTTTAATTAATTCAATTATTTTGTAAATTTTTTTATTATGTATTATTGTTTATTATTCACATGAATAAAAAAACATAAATCGAGTTTGATTTTAAAATTTAATATGTTGACGAATATTTTTTTATTAAAAAATACTTTAGATATAGATATAATATTAAATATTTTTCGTACATCACACGGATACATACACTAGTTATTAAATTAAAGAAAATATTTTGATAATTGCTATTTCTTTTTGTATTTTAAATTATTATTTTAATTTTAAAAAATTTTATTTTAATAAAAAAATAGCTTTTGGAGGAAAAAAATCACATTTAATATTTTAAAATTAATCTTAATTCAATCAAATATACCATTGGATTTGATGCATTTTTTTTCTTAAAAACATTTGAAGAGTTATTTAAAAGATATATAAAAATAAAAAATATTTATTTCTATATTTTTTTAATATTTTTTTATTTGTGTAAAAGATTATTTAATATAAAATATTACCAAATTTTGATATCTAGAAATTTATAAAATTTTTTTTTAAATATATCTTTTTATATTTAGTTTAATCTGTCAAATTAAAATTATTTTAAAAAAATTAAAATAACTTTTTAAGACTGTTTTCTAGAAAGTAAGTTTTTTTTGAAGTAAAATAGTAGGGTAAAAAACCCAAATAAACCAAGCTGAAAAATTTATTACCCAAATCAGCCAAAACAAAAATTATTTCAGCAATCTACTAATGGCCATTTATATATAATTCGAATCAATATGATTCGAACTACAAATACATGTAATTCGAAACAATTTGCTTCGAATTACGTTTGAATGAATATGCATGTAATTCGAATCAAGTAGATTCGAATTAGAGAAGGGTAAATCGAATTGACTCGATTCGAATTAGTAGGCTCATGTGACTCTATAGAGTTCGAATCATATTGATTCGAATTACTAGTGAGTTGCCTATATAATACTACGTTAGTTGGATATATATCAAATTTTTTTTTCACATTCTTACTTGGATAGTTGGATATATATCTTATAGTTGATACAAAAGATATTTACTGTATAATTTTATTTTTCTAAAAATATTATATATATATATATATATATATATATATATATATATATATATATAGATGATTACACAATTTTAGAAATATTTAAAAAGTATTATTAAAATTAAAATTATATTTTTTATTATTTGACAATAAAATTAAAAATTAAAAATTAGGGATTAATATTGCTAGGTAGCCAGTAGTTGTGGTGGCAAATTTGTACCCTAACAAAAATATTAGGGATTAATATTGCTAGGTAGACAAAAGAAACAGCCAGAACTTGCCTTATTTAGCATTAATTATATAAATTTGGTTACAGAATATTTTTAAAATTATACAGTAAAATAAAATTATATAGTAATTCGAATATAGAAATATAATTTAGAAAAAAGTATATAAGCCAATAAATTATAACTCAAATAACATATTTTTTTCATACTAAATTAAGAGGTTACAGATTCGAGTCTCACTATCTTCGATAATAAAAAAAAGAGTACATAAAATTTTATTTAAATTTATTTTTAAATTTATAACTGGTACGAGAAATACGCATATTTAAACTTTTAATATATCAAAATTTTATTTAAATTTCAATCTGTTTGATTTGGCAACTTCTTTCATTACTTATTTAAATTTTTCGTTCATTAGTTTTATTTCTCTAATCTATACCAATATATAAAGTCAATACCAGAGTTTGGTGTCCAATTTTTATAGACATCATTTACCCTCAAATAATTCACTCTACAAATCAAATTTATGGACAAAATAGTAATAATACATTTTTGTTTCTTAATTAAAAAAAGTCATCAACCCACAAAAGAATTAAATAACTGCTGCAATCGTGAGGAAATTAAATAACTGCTCCACTTACAAATATGTCGTCTGGCTGTTGTCGATTCTTTTTTCTGTGTTTTGCTATATTTTGGTTATGCAAATGATGGAGTTGATACAATTCATACGCCAACTTCATTGTTAAACACCGGTATCTATATTCTACCTTTTGAAAAATATAGAAATCGACACTATAATGGTCCAAATAATAGGTATAAATGGTAGGTATTTTATATTCATGGTTTATTTTATTTTTGAGTACTAATTTTTAATTTTTAAAATAAAATTCAAAGACAACATCCTCAATAATATCCACCTTCACCTCTTTTCAACATCCTCAATTTTATCGCCTCCATCGTCATCCATCCGTTGCAGTTGCAAATTTAATTTGGCTTCACGCATACTTCCACTTACATTTTTTTTTTCTTCAATTTACTTATTTAATTTATATTTTTGGTCATTCTTCTATTCTTTTAATTCATTTCCAATATTTCAGGTAAAAAATAGTTCTATCTTTTTTTCTAATCAATTTGATTTGATGTAAAAGAATTATTTTTTTATCTTATTAATTTGATGTAAAAAGAAAATATTTTTTTTATCTAATATGTATTCTTATTTTTGTTTATATGTCTTTATCTATGGAATCAAGAAATTTTATAAATATTTTGTTAACTTTTTAGATTGCTTTGCAATAATATTTATTTAATTTTTAAAATTATTGATTATAGTACATAAATATTTTTTCTAAAATAAAATAAAATTATTAATTTTGTCTATCCCAGTATCATTTATCTTACATATTGGACTGTATTAATGTATAATGAATTATACAAATGTATAATGGGAATAAGAAAAATTTGGTATCCAATTTTTTCTTCCTATTTTATCTCTATTTATTTTTTTGTTAAACAATGAATTTAATATAATAAATTGTTACTACGTCTTCCATAATTTTTATTCTTTTTTTATCAAATAAAGAATTTACCCACAATAAAGTATCAAACTGATTCAGTATCAACCCACGACATATTTTAAAACCGAAAAAAAAACTGACGTACTCAATTTAAAAACTAACTCCCTTTCAATAAAAAACTGTTCCACCATCAGTCATACTTAACCCTCAATTAAATTAAATTACTCTTTCACTTTCAAAAAATGCAGACGGAATTGCTAATAAATAAAAAAAATGGACGAGAATGAAAATAAATATTTTCACATTCTTCACTATCTTCATATTTTATTGTTTAATTCTATGTTAATTTAGTTTCTACTTTTCTGTATTTTTCTTGCTATTCATTCTTCTCCTTTCTTCAATACCCTAGCCTCCATCATCTTCCATTGCCTTCAGTTGCAAATTTTGGACGATTTTGCAGCGGTTATTGCTTTCACGCGCATAACATTCACTTATATTTTTTTTGTTCTCTCTAATTTACTTATTTAATCTATATTTTCAGTAATTCCTCTATCTTTTTAATTTATTCTAAACTTTTTACATATAAAAATAGTACTATGTCTCATTTTTTTAATCAATTTAATGTAAAAAGAAACAATTTTTTTTATCTTATCAATTTGATATGTATTTTTATTTTTTTATATATCTTTACCTATTAACGAATGAATGAAGAAAAGTCCCATAAATATTTGGTTAACTTATTTTTTTTAATTGCTATGTAATATTTTTTTTATTTTCTAAAATATTGATTATGTAAAGTATTATTTATATTTGATATTTGAGTACATAAATATTTACTTTAAAATTAAATTAAATTATTAATTTTATCTACTATAATATTATTTATTTTGAATATTGGCCAATTTATTTGAGTGGCATATATATAAGACGCGAGTATTGAATTTGATATTTAATTATACAGAGTACTTGATTTGACATTTATTAATTTCTAAATTATATTGCAAAAAAATTAATTAATTTAATATTATTTATTTGTCACATGGTTAACATATAAAAGATACAAAAAAATCTACACCTATCAATAGTAGAATAAAAAATTCTCACACATATTTTGTTAATTTCTTTTTTTTATTTGTAATCTATTTTATATTGGATAATATTTTTTTTATTGATTATTAGTTTGACATATAACATAATAAATGTAGTAATATAAGAACTTTGTTAATTAATTTTTCAAATAATATGGCGACCTAATATAAGAAATTTATTAATTAATTTTGTTAATTTCTTTTTTATTTTTAATCTATTTTACATTAAATAATATTATTTTTTATTGATTATTAGATAGACATATAATATTTAAATGTGGTAAGATAAGAACTGTGTTATACTTTTTTTATTGTTTTAATCTTAATGATTATTTTCTTCTCTTTATTTTTCTATCTCATGGACCATGTAAGTTTTAATTTATTATTTTTTCTTATATATATTCTATTTTTTAAACTATTTTATTTTATTAGGTTTTTTAATTTATTTTATTATATTTTTTTATTTTGAAAATTTTAGAGTCTAAAGATCTCTCGTTTAAACGATTCCAATTATATGATCCAGAAGTAGTTCAAGAAAATAGATTTAAATTTTGGTAATTTATTAAGTCTGATTATTATATAAGAAGTTAAAAATATTCTAAATTTAAAAAACTTTTTACTAATAAAATTGATTTTGTCCAAAATCGTAGAGAGAGATAGAGAGAAAGAGAAAGAAAAAGTTGACATTTTTTAACTAATTACAAAAATTCACTACCATCAAATAGTGTTTCACTATTAATAACTTATTAAGTGAGGATTAATAAGAAGCAAACCAGAACGATAAATCAAAAAATTCGTTGTCTCTCTTTATATAGTATTTTACTTTAAGTAACTATTTTTTATGGATAGTATTCAAATGACAAACAAAATAATAAAAAAAATTCACGTTAGATTATAAAAATTAATCTCATCTATAATCTATAATATCTATACCAATATATAATGGGGATATAGGAGTTTGGTATCCAATTCTTTCTTCCCATTTTACCCTCTTTCTTCTTTTTTTTCAAAAAAATATTTTACCCACTTCACTTTTAATATAAAAAAAACTGTTACTATGTATTTAATTTTTTTATTTTTTTTTAAAATTATTTTTACCTATGACAAAATTTAAAACTAATTCATTTTATTTCAAATAATAACATAATTTATTGATATTCTATAACAAAATTAATTAAATTACAATACACGGTTTAAATACTTCTGATGTCTATTGTTTATCTTAAAAAAAATTACATATAAACGTGTACTCTTAATTAAATCTATACCAATTTATTAAATTATAATACACGGTTTATATATTTTTCTGATGTCTATTGTTTATATTTAAAAAAAAATTACATATAGAAGAGTACTCCTTAATCAAATCTATACCAATATATAATGGATTATACCAATATATAATGGGATAGAAAAATTTAGTATCCAATTTTTCTCTCTATTTTACCCCTATTTTTTTAAGTTTGTTAAACACTGAATTCAATATAACAAACTGTTACTACGTCCTCTATTTTTTTTTATCAAAAAAATAATTTATCAAACTAATTCACTTTCAACCCCACCACATGTTTTAAAACTGATTTACTTCCAATAAAAAACTGTTACCACTACGTACTCAATTTAAAAACTGACCCACTTTCAATAAAAAACTGATCCACCTTCAGTCGTACTTAACTCCCAACAAAATTAAATTACTCTTTCACTTTCAATTTTGGTCTCGCAAACGTTTTTCTTCTCTGCATCTTGCTATCACGAAATCAACAATCACGTCAACGTCGACCACTTGGACAGAATCTGCTAGGCGAAGAAGACAGAAAATGACCGAAGAACAAAGATAGCAACACCTGACCGAAGAACAAAGATAGCAACTTATTTGGAGATGATTCGACAAGAAAACAAGTTGTCATATTAATTGATACAACTTCAATTCCAATTCCAACTCCAATGCCAAACACAAGTGGAGGTACCACAAACATAAGAGTAGCCCGATTGACTACAATTAAAACAGGCAAATAAAAATCTATAACAATATATAATGTCGATACGGATTAACCTCTTTTTTAATTCTTTATTCCAATAATTTATTCGTTTATTAATTTTATCCGTTTTCAATTTTTCTTATTTCTCTTTCCAATTCTGAATTTGCTTCTCTGCATGTAACAATTATTTGGATAAGTTTTTGTGATTTTCTGAACTAGATAGTGACTATGCTAAATGTTGATTTTAGACGCCATGTATGAAAGGAGAAAAAAAATAATTAGGAGTGATAAATAATTTTTTTATCGATCTTATCATTTTATTTTGGGTATATTCTTTATGTGAGTACTTTATACCAATAGTTAATCTCATTATTCAATTTTTAGTGCTTCTCCTCTCACCATTAGGTGCACTTTTCTGTATTATTACTGTTGCCATCATTCTCCTTCCTTCAATATCGTGATTGTATCGCCTCCATCTTTTCCTCGCTTCCATTCACTACAATTGCAAATTTTATACCGTTTTGCTATAGTTATTAATTTCACGCATAACTTTCACCTTCATTTTCCTTTCTCTTCAGTTTACTTACCAAACTGTATTAATTCTTATATATTTTTAATCTATCTTTCACATCTAAAGTTTTCTTTCATCAATTTAATTTTAAAAAATTATTTTTTATCTGATATTTGTTTTTTAATTTTTTTTATATGCATATACCTATCAATAATGAACCGAAGAACTCTTATAAATTATTTTGTTAATTTTTTTTATTTTTTTAAACGATTTTGTACAAGATAAAATTAATTTTTAAATTTTTTAAAGTATTAATTATGTAGAATATTTTTTTAAATTTTAAGTGCATCAATATTTACCTTTTAGTTAAATCTCATTTTTTTAAACTGTTTTGTATTTAATGATGTTATTTTTTTAATTTTCTAAATTATTGATTATATAAAGTATTGTAATTAAAATTTGAGTACATAAATATTTATTTTTAAATTAAATTAAATCAATTATACAACAAAAAATTTACTAATTTTTTATTCCACAATATTATTTGTTTGGCATATAGTCCTGATTATTTGATGAGTTTAATTTTGATGGTGATTAGATGTACATGTAAAACTATTTTACACTAATAGGATATCAAAATTAAATTCTTTTTTGATTGACATAAAAAGACGCAAAAAAAATTGTAACTACCAATGATTTGTTAAAATATTGATATGTTTATTTCCTAAACTGTTAATGATGTAAAGTTCTGACATTTAAGTATATGCAAATTTGTTTATAATTCAATTAAAATAAATAATTTATATTTCAAAAAAATTAATTAATTAAATATTATTTATTTGGTATATAGTATTGATTATTTGATTGGCATATAAAAGATGGAAAAGAAAATGTATGTATCAATAGTAAAGTGAAAAAACTCTCAAAGGATATTTTGCTAATTATTTTTTAAATTTTTAATCAGTTCTATGTCGGTTAATATTTTTTTTTATTAAATATTAGATTGACATATAACATTAAAGATATGGTAGGATAATAATATCTATGAGTTAGTTTTTTTAAATAACCTGATAACACAATAAATATCTAAATTTTCTGTTAAAAACAGTTTCAACCTTTACAATATTATACAGGCTAATTTAGATAGCCAAAATAAACTAAAATAAATAACAACAAGAAGATATAGAATTTTACTTTTTGTTATATAATACAAAAATAATATAATAATACAATAAACTGTAATAAAAATAAAGTAAAATAAGTAACAATAAGAAGATATAGAATTTTATTTTTTGTTCTGTAGTACAAAGATAATATAATAATCTAATAAATTGTAATATTCTGGTACAAAAGAACATAAAATTTAATCAAAAATACTATTTGTACACCAAAATCAGCCACCAATGTATTTGTGTATAATAAATATATGTGTAGTTTAATTTATTTTCAATGTATATTTGTATTCTAGCATGTATTTTATACGGGTGGCGGACTTTGGTGTACACATAGCATAACTCAAATTTAATATTATTCTTTTCAGTAGCTTTTTATCTTTTTATTTTAATTTTATTAAAAATACTAATATAATTTACTTTTAACTTTTAACTTTTAACTTTTAAGATAAATGTAAGGATGTGACATTTTATGTATTAGATAATGTAAAAAATTTATTATAGAAGAAGTTAAGAATATAAGAGAGAGAAAGAAAGAATTTTTTAACCTATTAAATATGAGTTATATCAAGTGATGATTAAGAATAAAACAAACATACAACTTATATAATAGTAGTCAAATGTAAGAAGTAATGACAGTCTTTTATTCTAAGGGTCTATATTAAATTGCAACTTAATTTTATAATTATTAGTTAAAAACTTACATTAATATACTATTTTTGTTATATTAGTTAAAATAATGTATTTAATATTATTTTTAAGGATTACTGACATCAAATTTTGATAATTTGAGCAAAAATTTTGAATGTTTTATTTCGTACATTTTTTTAATAGAATAATAAGACAACTTAAAATTCATATCAAGAAAAAACTACTGTTTTCATACATTTAGATATTCAGAAGACACAAAAACCAATTCTTTAACAACACTTCAACGACTCATAAAAGTTAACATAATAAATGATTATAGATCAAAGTGATAGACAAGATTGAAAGTTGCGATAATAGTACTTTGTGATAATTAATTACGATTGGGTAAAGAGAAGGTGTGAGGAGAAGAAGAAAATGAGAAAAGAGAATAAGGCAATAATAGTGTACGATAGAAATAATAGTAAGAGAAAATAATAGTGTGTGATACAATAAGAAGATATAATAAAAGTATACATTAATAATTTAAAAAAAATTTAAATTAAAGATAATTTAATAAATTGAATATAAAATTAAAAAAATAAAATATTTTTTATCTATTAAAATTATGAATATAAAATTAAAAAATAAAATAACTTATAAAATTTTTATATTTATTTTTAAATAAATTTTTTATTTTTAAATTATTTTATCAAATCTATAATTAATTGAATTAATTGAATTTGTCCCTACTATATTAAGGAATCAATATATTAAGGAATCAATTTAATTGAATAATCTTGAAGCGTTTATATAGTTATTTTTATAATCAATAAATCTGACAATTTTTCAAGACTCAAAAAATTATTAATAAGGATATATATGATGAATTACGAAGATTTTTTTCAGGTACACAATTTTTATATTCTCCTATTTTTTTATTAATTATTCTTATAGTTTGATATTTAAAAATAAAAAAATAAACATTCTCATTTCTTCTTTTTTTTTCATTACTTATAAGAAAATGAAGACCTCTTCAGATTCATATTTAGGGTTTAGGGTTTAGGGTTTAGGGTTTATTGTATATTTTTATAATTTAACATTTTAAAATTTTTTTATAATAGTTTTAATTTTAACAAAATATTATATAAATAAAGTCATGCCAATATTAAAATAATAAAAAATATTTATTTAATAAATTTAAAAAATAAATAATATATTAGCAAAAAATAAATTTAATTTTTTTAAAAAATAATAGAAAAGCGGCTGAACAGGCACGATAGTGCCTGTTGAGCCGCTAGTCCTTATAAATTAGATTTCAAACTGCTATTATTCTATTTAAAGTAACAACACGCTAAAAAATAAAATATTGGATTAGTACAGAGAAAGTCTGCTAGTCGCTCTTTTAGAAAAAATAGCATACTGTTCAAACTCTCGTACTCACTTATACTCCCACTCTCTTCTAAAGAACTTGGAAACGTGTTGTTTAAATTCTCTTTAGGAAATAGTGATCGATTTCAAATCTAACTAAATAATAAAAATAAATTAAAAAAAAGCTTATAGTTTAGAAATGTGAATGATTTATAAGGAATGAAGATTAGTTGCTTAAATACAACAGAGAAGGGAAGAGTTAGTTGATATAAATAGTGAAAAGAATGTAAAATATGAAAAATTCGTATTTAGTAGAAGAGGATTTTGATACCAACAAAACAAACACAATTTTTGTAACTATTCTTGTATTTAATTTTTTTTGTAAATTTAATGATACAACTATAATATTTATTAATATTTCATTCAATCTAAATAGTAATAAAATATATAATTTTTTTAAAAATTAATCTAAATTAAATTATTAATATTTTTATTATTTAAAAAAATTATATTTTTATACTTACAAACACATATCTCAATTAATTACATATCAACTGCACATATGAGTTTGTAAGTATAAAAATATAATTTTTTGATATATATGAAAAATAAAAATATAATTACATATCAACTGCACATATGAGTGTAATTAATTTAGAAAAATAAAATTATACAGTAAATATCTTTTGTATCAACTATAAGATATATATCCAACTATCTAAGTAAGAATGTGAAAAAAAATTTGATATATATCCAACTAACGTAGCATGATATAGGCAACTCACTAGTAATTCGAATCAACTTAATTCGAACTACCTAGTGTCACCAATATTGAATAATTCGAATCAATATGATTCGAATTCCCTAGAGTCACGTGAGCCTACTAATTTGAATCGAGTCAATTCGATTTATCCTTCTCTAATTCGAATCTACTTAATTCGAATTACATACATATTCATTCAAACGTAATTCGAAGCAAGTTGTTTCGAATTACATGTATTTGTAGTTCGAATCATATTGATTCGAATTATATATAAATGGCCATTGGTGGATTGTTGAAATAATTTTTGTTTTGGCTGATTTGGGTAATAAACTTTTCAGCTTGGTTTATTTGGGTTTTTTACCCAAAATAGTACTATGGTAGTTTACTCGGTGTTGAATTGTCGATAAGTTGCTATTTGTAATGTACTAGGGTCTAGGGATGCTCCTGTTTTCACTGCTTGGATCCATGAGAAAGTTTGTTTTTGATAGTGATATAGTAGCTAAGGATGCTCCTTTATATTAAAGAAACAAAAGAATTATATTCTAATTATTTTTTTTTTTTATAAAAGTTATTAGATATTAAATTATTTATTCACTTGAATAATGCAGTGTAGGAAAAGGACTATTTTAAAGTTGAGAAATTAATATACTATTTGTCTTATTCTTTTTTTTTAGTATAATGCCACCTTTTAATCTATAAATTTGAATATATTACTCCAATACTGAATTGATCTTGTAAGAGATCTGCTACAGAGAATGAATACGTTTATTTTTTAAATTATTCATATCATCAAGTGTGCCCATTTCAAATTTCATTTCAATCAGATGATCGGCAGCTGCCAATATATCTCGTGGTAACAAAAATGTATTGTTTTGCTTAGTTCTTGTAGTTTTTTATGTTGAAAGAATTTCAAAAACGACAAGAACTGAGCAAAAAAAATCTTCGGAAACTGATATTTCTTATCCTTTTACAAAGAAATGTAAGAATTCAAAGAAAATCAACGAAACCGAAGATAAAAAGATATTGGTATCGAAAAAATCTCTTGTAATGATTTTTTTATTTTATTTTAAATGATAGAAGCGGCTATTATGATATATAAAAAATGCTCGATTTAAAAATGTCGTACGAAATGATATGTCACAGTTCTTTTTTGATATATGTAAAAATGATGAAAAAGTATTCTCTATAAAAATTCTCTTCTCAAAGGAGGTTTCATAGTATATTTTTTAGTATCTTTTTTCTAGTACAATAAAATTATATAGTGTCTAGTTTTTGCTGAAAAAAAAAAAAAAAAGGAATATTCTTATGAGTTTGCCTTGGTATCGTATTTATACTGTTGTATTCTAAGAAAAAAGAAAAAAAAATAAATGAGATATTATAAAACTGTGCGAAACTATCACAAGAGTTTATGTTAAAAAAAGTGGCAAAGTTTATTTTTGATAGTGATATAGTACCTAAGGATGCTCCTATCTTCACTCTTATTGTATTGAATATTGATCCATCCCAAACTGTGCTTTCCGGTGGCTAAATATTAAGCTTATAATTCAACACATGCTAAAAACAAAATTAACATAAAAAGCCACGTGACATTTTTAATCTATCTTCATCCTAGTGTTTCATTGATTTACTTATAGTAATCTCAATTGAAATATTAGTATTATCATTGACAATTCAATTAAAATATTTGATAAAAAATATTATGCATGTAGTAAAATTAGTGATTAAATTAGTCACGTCTATATATTTATTATTTTATATATTTTTAGTATATATTTTTTATTTTAATTCTTATTTTATATTTGATAGTTAATTATATATATATATATATATATATATATATATATATATATATATATTTAAATTGATTGCATGAATTATTATCAACAAATAGACATAGCAAATAGTTATGTAAAATATTTTATGTATTAAAATTAAACTTATTTAAAATTTATGTAAATTAAAATACTTATTATTTAAATTAATTATGCTAGTCGTAGAGTATATTAAATTTAGTCATTAAAATTATTTATTATTATAGAATACATATTAAAATATAAAATATATATTAAAAATAAATTAAATTACACATATATTATATAAATACATAAAGACTAATTTTGTCAATGAATTATAGACTTATAACTCAAATAGCATAGTCTTTTTATACTCATTTAAGAGGTTACGAATTCGAATCTCTTTATCTTTGATTAAAAAAATCATAAAAACTAATTAATTTTAATAGTTGATTCTAGTGTCCACATAACATTTTTATATTTTAATTAGTTTCTAAATAAAATCACGTGAATGAACAATCTTGATATTTCAAACCCTAGTCACCTCTCATCTAAAATTATTTTTAAAAAAATATCTTTATTATAATTATATTATAATTAGCATTTAATGAATAATACCTCATTATAATAATTTAAGAAAATATCTTTATTTTTAGAAAGTACTATTCTCATGTAATGAAAGTACTATTCTCTCTTCTAAAATTATTTTTAGAAAAATATCTTTATTATAATTATATTACAGTTAGCATTTAATGAATAATGCATGATTATACCAATTTAGAAAAATATCTTTATTATAATTATATAAAATAATCTACTTAATATACTAAAATTGAATTTTCCCCCAACTAATGAAAGTAAGGTGTCAATTTCTCATGAATTTATTTTCTTTTCAAAATAAAGGCACTATTCTCTCTTCTAAATTTATTTTAAAAAATATCTTTATTAAAATTATATTATAATTAGCATGAATAATGCATAATTATACTGATTTAAAAAATATCTTAATTATAATTATATAAAAAGTTAAATATAAATTTATAATTCTAATTGCTATAAATATGATACTAACGTTCATAGTGGTAAATTGATATTGCAATAATTAATTTTTATAATTATTTTTGTACTACTAAAGGCTATATATAGTGTTTCTTTGTGGTTAGTGAGTTTAAATCTAAGAATCAAAGTATTTTTTTTTCTAATCTGCTATTCTTTTTTGATTGGACAATTATTTCTAAGGAGCTTTATAAGTCAAGTTCAAGTCACATCCCCTCTACGTTTTCTACATTTGTCCAAAAATATTCGAAATGGAGCATATAATGAGATCGAATTTTCTCAATTTAGGTTCAATTTTGAAAAATTCGTGCCACCTTGAAGATGCAATTCAAGGGTTGGTACTATATTTAAATTTTTTCTCTTAAACTTTTTGTATTAAAAATAATTTTATAACATATTGTATTTTTTTCAGAAACTACCGGTCTTTTGGTGCATTAATGCAATGTCATTGAAGAGAATAAAAGTCAATTTAATTTGACAATTTTTACAAGAAGATAGTCTGAATTTGTACCGATTCTAAGTATTCGATCTTACGATGTTACTTCGGTTGGTTGTTACGAGAATGACTCTAATCTATACGTATCTAAGGATTAGAATAGATTAAATATTATTTAAATAATTTAGTTTTAATATCGGTAGTTGATTAAATTAGTTTTAGAGAAATTTAAATTGTTGTCTCAATTTATATATTATGACTATTCTTTATGGATATGTTACTTTTAAACTTTTTAATATGATTTTTTTTAAGTTTGTTTTCTTTTTTGATATATGTATCACCTTTTTTTTTGTATTTCAGATTATTAGTAATGTTAAGAGAAATGTAATTCATCAATAAATTAGAATGATTAAAAGTTTAATTAAGATTAACTAACATCTGTTTTGGAGACAAGATTGATTAATTAAGATTAAGGCGTGAAAAAGGAAAAAGAGTCACAATACGTTATTTTATTTTCTTGCTAATATATAAAAATATGTGAAAAAAAATTAAAATATCACCATTTAAAAAAATTTGTTAATTATACCTATGAAAAGGGATTGAAAAATATGCATGGATATAAAAAATAAAAAATTATTACTTGTAGAATAAAAAATAATTAGCATGTGTGACTTAAATTTTTATATGTTCAATTAATATATATATATATATATATATATATATATATATATATATATATATATATATATATCAACAAATATTTAAAATTATTTAACAAAATTAATATATATGTATAGATAAATAAAGAAATTATTATAATTTATAAAAATTACACATGACATTAATAATAAAGAATAAAAAAGTTATTGAATGATTGTAGACTCAAAAAAAATTAATTATGATAAAAAAAATTAATTAATATATATAATTTAAATATATTTAAATATATATATATATATATATATATATATATATATATATAAACTACATAAAGAAGTATTTAAAATTATTTAAAACAATAAATATATTCTAAAATAAAAAAATTATTAACTAAACAATTGATATATATATATATATATATATATATATATATATATATATATATATTTTAAATACTTCTTTATGTAGTTTATATATATATATATACAGAAATTAGTATGATTTATGAATATTATTACGTATATGATGGTATTAATGGAATAATAAAATCAGTATAATTATTGTAGGCTAAAAAAATTATTTATAATAAAAAAATCAAAAAATAATTAATATATGTGACTTAATATATGTGTACTTAAATAAGGAAAGATTTAAAATTATTTAAAAAAAATAAATAAATATATCCTACGAATAAAAAAATCATTGACTAATCGATTAATATATACTGGTAGTATAAATAAAAAACCATTAAATAAAAAAGAAATAGTATGTTTTCAATTTTGAGAATAAAACATAAATAATTATAATATAATAATTTGTTTAATTATTAATATTTATAATTGTTATTTTAAATCATAAATTTAGAGAAAAAAAGTAGAGTAACAAAAACGATTAATAAATGTATTAAAGTTGATACACATAACACTAGATTAAGAAAAAATAAACGCAATTACTACAATTTAAATTAATTTTAATAAAATAATATAAAATTATAATTTCAAACTTATCACGTGCATAGTACGAATTATTGAACAATTTATTATCATGTACATGGCACGGATTATTAAACAATTTCTCATGTGTTTTTTTTTTTCAAAATAAAAATACTATTTTTACTTATAATTATTATTCTTTATCAACTCTTTCATTTAAACACTAATATTATTTATTAATTTTTTTATTTTTATTCCTCACATTTATTAAAAATTTCTTTTCAATAATTTAGGTATTAATTATTGTTATTTAATTAACTTATTTTAGACAATGTAAGAAGCAAATATATATAATATTAAATTAAAAGAGTAGATTTTAATTTTACATAAAATAATATAATAGATATAGAGTATAAATAAATTTACTTGACAAATATAATTATTCATAGTGTGATATATATATATATATATAGTTTGTTATTTTTCCATTACATGATATATTTATTACGATAACATATCTTTGTACATTGACTCCCTATATATATATATATATATATATATATATATAGTTTGTTATTTTTTCATTATATGATATATTTATTATTATATTTTAAATTTAGAATTTCTTTAATCTAACATTGCAGTGAAAGAATAGCAAGTTAAAAAAAAAAGATAAAAAAACATGAAAATATTCTAAACATGATTACCGCTAATTTTTTTTCTTTAGTTTTTAAATATATTATTTATTTTATTTATTTAGAGTAATAACTAAATTTATTATAACTATAGTAAAATTATCTTAAAACTATTAGTATTATTAGTAATTTTTTAAAATTATTGACATATTATTAGTATATATAATAAGCAGTAAATTTTCTTTCATGTTTATTATTTAAAAAATTTATAATTTTTACATAGTCTTTATTCTATTTTTTTTCATACCTAATAACTATTGATTACGATTCTATTAATAGTATCACCTATAATAGATTATACAAAGAGAAAGTATGAAAAATAAAGATAAGAATTATAAGGCTATAAAAAGTTTCATTCAAGTTTGACAATAGTAAGACGGTTTACATAGAAATAGTTCTGATAGATGATAAGATTAATTGATTCATTTACTAAATTTTTTCAAGTAATGCTAAGTTCAATTTATAAATAGAGTTTAATTTTGATGCACTGACAGTGTAAAGCATTTTACATAGTCGTGCAATCACATCCGTTCTTTTGGATGACCATTCACGCGGTCAATGTGAAATGTATTTATTTTTATTGATGTGTCATTATGTAATTGAATACACGTGTAAAACTACTTTACACTATCAGTGCATCAAAATTAAATTCTTATAAATATCTGTAGTTCATATTTTAAGTTAATTTTATAAGTACACCATTTCACAAGTCAAAGACAATTCTTTTTAATAGCTTTGTAAATGCTAATAGCTTTTATATTTAATTTATTTTGCAATACGATAAAATTCATTGTTCAATCAAATCAAAGACAATTCTTTTTAATAGCTTTGTAAATGCTAATAGCTTTATATTTAATTTGTTTTGCAATACGATAAAATTCATTGTTCAATTAAGAATTATTTGACAAAAATATTTGAGAATAAATTGGTAGAAAGGAAAGTCTATATCTTCTCAAATTTTGAGATGGAGAAATCAAGCGGAATATATCTTCTGACTGTACACACGTGCAAAATATTTTTAAAATAGAGTCCGGTATAGTACATTTGGTTGATGATCGTAAAATTTTGGATAATCATTTTAATTTGCTTGCTTATGCTGATATATTGAAACAAACAAATAAACGATTCTACTTATTTAGTACGTAATTAATTTATATTAACCCACACAAAATTATTTTCCTTTTGATTTTAAGTTTTGCCAAAAATTTGTATAATAGCATCATTTTATCGATAACAAAAATTTTAACAGTTTATTTATGAAAATATTTGAAATTGTATTGTGACTTTTTTTAAAGGTATATCCTTTTATTAATATACTATTATTAGTTTTATCGTTTAATATAAAATAAATCAGTAAATTCTTTTTATTTTATACACGTTCGAAGTTATAATTTCTTATATTATTCACTCATTTGTCCTTAATTTGGTACTTTTAATTCAATTTTTTTGTTCACGATGTTATTAATTAGATTCTTGACTAGAAAAGAAAAAAAAGTCAAAAACTCATATTATGGTCAAAAATAGAGAGAAGTGACTAGTACATTGTGATTGATTTTCATGATTTGCAGTATGTAAAATTTTAATATGAATATTTCTTTAGGTTATAATTATGTGTTGTGGTGCAAATTTTTTTTTCTTTATATATTACTACTTACTCCCTTAATTCTCACTTTCATTCAAAAATGAGAAAAAAATTTTAATGTACACTATGAGATCAATTTACAATCCAATTACTTAATCATCTATGTGATCTCTAAGCAACCGAATACATAATTTATTCTCTAATTTATAAAATTTAACAAAGACATTGGTAAACATATTGGTTTCGTATTTATTTATATATTTTATTTATTTATGTTATATTTGTAATTATATTATATCTATTTTTATCAATATATTTTTTAAAAAAATATCGTTAGTGTTAGCACATTGTGTATTAAATGATAGAAACACGTAACTATTTTCTTTTTCAGTCAAGATTAAATAAAATACTGTAATTTAGACTTGCAATATCAACATATTAATAGTAAAATGAAAAAAAAAATGTAATATTATATCAAAAAAAATTTTAGATCATAATTATAATTTATGATTGAAATTATAATTTAAATATTTTAAACGGGATAATTTTATTTAGAGAATTCATAATTCAAACATAATTTTTATACACTTAATAATTACATTTGAGTTAATACATTTAATACTATATTTAAAAAAATATGAATAATGCACATCATATTATTTATTTATTTATTAATTAAATTATTACAATTTAAATTAATTTTAATAGAATAATTTAAAATTATAATTTCAGTTTACGCTTGTTTTGTTGCTTAATTTGGGTTTTTGAACGTAACGAGTCGTTCGAAAAATTGGCATCAATGAGTTTGATATCGAATCTGTCGATGTACCTGCTAACGAGGTACAATTTGAGTGCCATATTTGTGGTGTGGTTCAAATTTGAAACGGATCATCCAATGTTGCATCCATAATCGGTGCTTTCATTTCTCATACTTATTTGGGAAGGTTTCGCACCCTCTTATTTGGCTCCAGTGCATCACTTCTGGTAAGCAAATCAATCATCACATCAATGTTACAATTACCAGGATAATGTTTTATTTCATTATTATATTTTCCCCTATTGGTAGTGTAACATTAACAAATTAGGATTTATGTCAAGTTAAAACCAAGAGATGTATTTTGATAGAATAAATTATCATTTTTTATTATAAAAAATATCCCATGCTTATAATTTTGACTTTGATACTCATTAAATTAGGTAATTTTATCGAATAATTAGTTAGTTTATATTTTCTGTGCTTAAATTCTTAATGATGAGAAATAATCTTTTATTCTATTTAAATGTTTTATTGGTTGACATGGGGTAGAACATGAATTACATGGACAGGGTATATTGATAATGACCCTAATAGCAGGTATATATCAATTGAGGCCTGCTAACTGTACTAACAGGCCACATTTCTAGTGGCCACAACCGTGGCAGCTTAGTATACTCTTTTTTGCCCTCGCCATGTTATCTGTTGGCACATGTGGAATTAGGCCGTGCAACATTGCATTTGGCGTTGACCAGTTCGATACCAAAACAGAGAAAGGCAGCGCACAATTAGAAAGTTTTTTCAATTGGTGGTACTTCACCTTCACCGCCATTGCACTTGTCTACATTCAAACCAATGTTAGCTAGACCTTAGGATTCGCCATTCCAACACTCTACCTTGTTTTCTCAATAGCAATCTTCTTATGTTTATTTATTTATTAAAATAAAAAATTCATTGAAAGTACTATTGAAATATTTTATTTATAAAATTAAAATATATTATACTTAATATTATTGGTATTTAATTTGTTCAATTTTTTTGAGATATTTTATTTTAAAATTTTTTATGACATTTTTTTAATCTATATTTACATAAGATATATTAAACTTATATTCCTCAAATAATAAAAAATAGTTAACAACATCTTAATATAATTTTTTTATTATACATAAATTTAGGATTTTATACCCATACGTCTCTTTGAGTGGAATAATATTTTTTAAATATTCTATAAAATTTATATGAAATTAAAAAATAATAAATAATTTAAATAATATAACAAATTAAATAAAATATGTATAAACAATAATTTTAAAATTAAAAAAATCATTGTTGATGTGAAAAATTTATATTATAAGAACAAAAAAAATGGTATTAATATATAGTTTTGTTTCTAATCACTTTACACTAATTTTGTACATACTTCTCTCTAAATAGTAAATGAGGGGCTTTTATAGAGTTTTATGCAACCATACATAAATCATGAGCCTTTCTCAAATTTCATGCAAGGCTATGGTAAATCATGGAAATTTTGTGTGTTATGTACATCACGTAAAATTCTACCAAAATTTCATGATTTACTAACGCACGGCCCATGTTATTTTGGTTATAAATTATGGGATCTCACATGATTTTATGTTTATTTGTAAAACGTTTAAAATACTCATGATTTATATTAAAAATTAGAAGACAAAATTGTAATTATTTTACTTTTAAGACAATCTAGTAGTTTTGGTGTTGATATAATTTATATAAGTAAATTATCTTTTTTTTAAATAATTAATCCTTTTAAAATATATAATATTTATCTTAAAAGATAAGTTCGATAATTTCGACACTAAAATAAAGACACCAAAAAAATAATGTACAATTTAGAGATAAGCAAAATAAGTGACAACTACAATTTCCTAATAGAAGCCACATGAAAACAATATTACCTTCCAATTATAACATCTAAGATCATTAACCACGATTAATTAAATTAATTCATTTTAATTCTATTAGATACCTTGATATGTTTGTTGAGTGATTTTAGGTTTAAAAGGCAAAGATTGGATTGAAGAAGTGAAGAAAAAACATGCAAAGTGGAGAATTCATAAAAAAAATGAAGTTTTAGAAATCTGCCATGCGAGGCGTACGCGTGACCATGCGTGCGCATGACCAGAAATTCGCCAAGTGACGCATACGCGTGACAAGCAACACGTGACCTCATTAAAGAAGCACGCTGGGGGAGATTTTTGGGACTGCAGAAGCCCAATCTAACTCATTTCTAAAGCTATTTAATGCAGAATTCAAGAAGGAATAAGGACGGAGCAATTAGTGTAGTGTAGGAAACATGCTTTAGTTTAGTTCTAGAGAGAGAAGCTCCCTCTTCTCTCTAGAAATTAGGGTTCTTAGTTTAGTTTTCTCTTATATTTAGGTTTAATTACTTGTTTTGATTTAGTTTCCTGTACTTTTTCTTATTGATTTGCTTCAATCTTCTTAATTTCTCTTGTTAATTTCTCTTGTTAATTTCTCCTTTAATGCACTTGATATCTTTTTATGTTTCTTATTGTTTAATTGAGTTGTTATTGTTAGCTTCTTGCATTCGATAGTTTTAGATTTTATTATTCTTGCCCTCTTACCATGCTTTTCTTGTATGCCTTCTAAGTATTTGACAAAATTCTTGGTTGGAATTTAGAGTAGATTTTGTGCATTCTTGACTTGGAAAGAGAAGTTAGGTGCTCTTGAGTCATTAATACTCAACTTATGTTGGTGATCTAGAGTTATTAGTTAATATTGTTTTTATTGACGCTAATCTTTCGCTAATTCAATTAGTAAGTGATTAGGCTTAACTCTTGATAATTATTGTGTTATGATTAACTAGTCTTATTTGATTTTCTCCCGATGTTGGAGATAACGAAACAGGCTTAACTCTTGATAATTATTGTGTTATGATTAATGACTATGATAGAAAACCTTGATTCTCAATTCTTGCCATGAATGTCTCTTTTTAGTATTTGCTATCTTTAGTTGTTTGATTTATTTTATTGTCATTTAAATTCTTGTCTTCTTACATGTAACCACCCCCTTGAACCTCATAACCGATAACATGCATACCTCACTGTAATTCCTTTGAGAGACGACCCATGATCTAATACTCTCGATTATTTTTATTGGTTTGCACTCGTGACAAACAAAATTAAACTTTGATTGAAGGTTATTTGTCGATTTGGAACTATACTTGCAACGAAGCGATTTCTTTTATTGAGAAGAAATTCCAAACTGACGATTTCCTTCACATCAAGTTTTTGGCGCCGTTGCTGAGAAATTGCAATGTGTGCCTATTATTGGTTATTGTACATATGTTAATATTGTGAATAGTTTGCTCTTTAATCGTTTGCTTGTTTGAGTCACTAGTTACATTCTTGTTTCTTTGTTTCTTAATAGTTTTTGTTTTTGTTTCTCCTTTTACTATGAATTCTCATCTCTTTGGTTATGAGTTTGGTTGCAATTATGTTGTAGGGAATGAAAATTTCAATGAGGGTTTGCATCAAGAAATTGGAAATCAAAGGTGGGAGGAGCCTTAAGCATATGGATACTCTTCTTGGCAACAACCTCCTCTAGTTTCTTATAAGTATAATCCAACTCCTAATGTATACCAACTTAATGGATGTGGTGAACCTCATTGTGGTGTCAATCACAACCACAATATGCATATGACCACTTCTCTCAACATTACTCTCAACAACCTTACTCACAAGCTCCATATCACCAAACACTTCCATATGATCCTAACCCATACCCACCATACCAACAACCATATGAACCACATCTAAAGCCACCACCATTCCAACACCAATACCCCCAAGAACCACTATCTCTATATACACTACCTCAATACTCTCACCAATATGAACCACCTTCCAACTATGACACCTTTCCTCCAAACAATGAACCCTCTCTTCCACCACTGTCTTCATTGGACGAATTTCTCAAACCCCTAATGCAAGAACAAAAAGATCTCTATTCTCGTCTTCAAAAGTAAGAAGAAGAGGATCAAAAGAAGCTAAAGGGGTTGGAAGTCATGATGGCCACCATAACCGAAGCCGTTCACCACTTAGTCTCCCTACATTTATGCGATCAAAGTACCCCCATTGATGAATGTGGAAGATCAACCAAAGAGCATAGGGAGGAGAAGAACTTGGAGCTTCAAGGTGAAGAAGAGGAGTTAAAGCAAGAGTTACAACAAGAAGAGGTAGTTGAGATCATTAGCATAGAGGAAGTGGTTAGAGAATTGAGGAAAATTGTTCAGTGATTTTTTGTCCACATTGATCAATTCCCTTGATGATCTTATTGAGCCTTCTCCCGTTGAATTTGAAACGGATGTTGACATAGATCTTATGCAACCTCCAAGATATGACTCAAGTGATGGGAAAGATCCAGAAGACATTGGTGAAGAAGTATTTGAATTTGAGAAAGTTTGGCAAGAGGTGGAGATTGAAGAATTTAGTCAAGTAGTGAAAACTCCTCAAAGAGGATGGAAAGGAGTGGGGATTACCTTAACAAGGCCATTGGAAGCCTCTCTCACTAAGCAACAATCCATTATTTCATTCAAGTGGGTAACTCTCTTATCCTTGAGCTTTACTTTCCCGTTTGAATATGGTTTGTTTGAGATGGATGAGCAACTTAGAGCTCTTTGTGAAATTAAGAGCAAGAGAGAAATGGTTAGTGGTTAAAAACACCATTCTAGGTTCATTGTGGTTGAGAGGTCCAAGTTAAATTGCAAAGGTTGGAGACTTGGAGTCATCCTAAATTGAATGGGTCTAGGAGAATAGTTTGGTGCCTAAAGGAGGATTCTATGCGCTTATCAGCCGAGTGGAATAATGATGATCAATTAGAAGATGGGTGTAGAAACAAGATTTGAGATCTTGGCATACAAGAGGATCGATTTTGGGAGCCCATAGCTTGTGTAGAACTCCATCAAGGTTGAAGAGACTCCTCGTCCATTGAAGGATGTTATTCTTGTTTCTTACGAGATCATTCACAAAAGGATCCTGCAGCTGCACAAAGGATAAAACAGAAGGTGTTTTATTACTGCCGGTGCATTGACCAGTTCATTCCCATGTACAAAATTCTTTCACATACAGCCATTTTTTCACTGTTTGTACCTCTCCGTCAATTGAGTATAGTTCAATTTTCTATTTACTTCAAAACTAGGCCTCCCTCTAGTTTGTCAGTTTCTAGTCAATACATTCTCTTTCTAGGTTATAGAAACATGGTTGATGCCATGGCCTCAATATTGAAATCCTATAAAATGTTCATCTGACTTGTAAATTGTGGAAAGTTTTCAAATGATTTTTATTTTAGTGCATTGTTTGGATATATCATTTAGAAAATGATATTCTGCCCCCCTTTTATTGTATAGTTGATCTGATTCCACCATTTCACTCTTGTAGCCGTATTGATAAAGTATCTCTTGGCATCTTTTGGACTTTATTCTTTCCCTCCACTTTTCTGTATATTTGGTTCTATTTCTTCTAACTTGTTACATATAAATTTGTTCAATAGAATTGGTAAATGATGCAGGATGTATATGAGCAGCAGAAAGAACTAATTTTACTTGGAGAGAGGGTTGTACTGGCCACTTTAGCATTTGACCTTGAATGTTCAACACCCCTATAAGCCCCTTGTCGAGGCTATAAAGAAGTTCAAAGTTGCAAAGAATGCCCTTGCACAAGTTGCATGGAACTTTGTTAATGATGGGTATGATTTAGTTGCTATTTGTTCTAATCTATTCTTGTTGAATCTATTTTGTTCATACAGATATATATTTGTTTACACACTGCAAAGTGGTTTTCAGGCTGAGGACTGATAAACTCCGATTTTGTGGTTTATCTTGTGCTTATTTTGGGGAATTTTATCACTTTTTCCCACATTTATTCAATAAAATAGCATGGTTTTGCAATTCTCCCTTGAATTGTGCTTAAATGTGAAAACATGCTTTTTAGGCCTTAAAATAGCTAAATTTAACTCACTTTAATTTCATTCGATGCCTTGATATGTTTGTTGAGTGATTTCAGGTTCATAAGACAAGTATTGGATGGAAGAAGTGAGGAGAAAAGCATGCAAAGTGGGAGAACTCAGGAAGAAATGAAGGAACTGTAAAGCTGTCAAGCCTGACCTCCTGACACTCAATCGACCATAACTTGAGCTACAAAGGTCCAAATGAGGCGGTTCCAGTTGCGTTGGAAAGCTAACATCCGGAGCTTCGAAATGATATAAAATTTGCCATATGTTGCTTCGCGCTCAGGGGCGCGCACGCGCCATGTACGCGTGCACGCCGATTCTGCCCGTGGGTCCACTTTAATGAAATCGTCCCCAGTGATTTGTAGCTCATTTTGGGCCCAATACAACTCATTTCTGATGCTATTGAACCCAAGGATTGAAGGAAGAATGAAAAAAAAGTAGTCATAGTTTATTTTTTTATCATGTTTTAGGGTAGAATTCTAGAGAGAGAGGCTCTCTTCTCTCTCTAGATTTTAGGGTAGTTTAGGTTTAATTTTCTTAAATCCAACTTTTAATTCTTGTTTCAATTTAGTTTCTCCTTTTAATTTCTTGTTGCTACTACTCTATTCTTCTTAGTTCTCTTGTCAATTTTACTTTTATGTCTCTTTTTATGTTCATGAGCCCCTTGTTGAATTTGGATATTTTCTTTAATGAAATTTAATGTTTGATGTTCTTTTATTGATGATTTGAGTTGTTGATTTACTTTTCTTGCAATTGGTAGTTGGTAGATTTTATTATTCTTGTACATTTACCATGCTTTCCCTTTGTACCCACCAAGTATTTGACAAAATGCTTGGTTGGGCTTTAGAGTAGATTTTGAGCATTCTTGGCTTGGAAAGAGTAATTGGGCAATCTTGAGTCATGAAAATCTAACTTATGTTGGTGATCTAGAGTTGTTAGCTAATATTGTTTCCATTGATGCTAATCTTTTGCTAATTTAATTAGTAAGTTGATTAGGACTTTTGGATTGAGATTAGCTAGTCTTATTAGACTTTCTCTCATGGAAGATAATATGATACCTTCTTCCAATGTTGGAGATGACGTAATAAGATAAATTCTTGTTATTATTGTGGTATGATTGATTAGTTTTGTTTGACTTTCTCCCTATTTGTTGGAGTTGACTAAATAAGATGAATTAATCATTGCATGACTAGGATAGAAAGCCTATGATCTCAACACTTGCCATGAATGTCTCTCTTTATTACTTGCTTTCTTTATTTTCTTGCTTGATTTACTCTTCTTGTCATTTAAGTTCTTGCCATTTATTTTCTGCGAAAATATAAAACCAACCCCCTTAACCCCTTTATAGCTAATAATTGAGCACTTCATTGCAATTCCTTGTGAGACGATCCGGAGTCTAAATACTTCGGTTAATTCTTATTTGGGGTTTGTACATGTGACAAAACCATATTTTAATTTGATGCGAGAGTTGTTTGTTGGTTTGGAGCTATGCTTACAACGAAATTCTTATTTCTACAAGAGAAAATCTAGACCGACAACAATTTTTGCTTATCAAATTAATGGCGCCGTTGCCGGGGAGTTGCAATGGTGTTATGTTATTGGCTATTGTGAATATGTGAATATGTTTGCCTTTTGCTTATTTGTTAGTTTTTGTTAGCTTTAGGACCTTGTTGCTTATTTTTTTTTAGTTTTTGTTTCTCTTTGCTATTATGAATTCTCATCCTCACTTTGGCTATGAGTTTGGCTCAAATTATGTTGTAGAGAATAAGAGCTATGATGACAATATGCATCAAGGATGGAATAATCAAAGGTGGGAGGAGCCTCAAAGGATTGATCAACCTTATTGGCAACAACAACCTCCGGATTCTTATGGGTATAACTCTCATCCTAATGCATATCAATCTAATGGATGTGGTGACTCTTATTGTGATTGTCAACAACCACCACCACATACCTATGAACCACCCCCTCAACATGACTTTGAACCACCTTACTCACAAGTCCCTTTTCACCAAACACCTCCATATGACCCCAACCCATATCCACCATACCAACCACCTTATGAGCCATATGAACCATACATGGAACCACCACCATTCCAACACAATTACTCTCAAGAACCACCTCAATGTACACTACCTCCATACCCTTACCAAAATGAACCAACTTCCAATTATGAAACTTCCTTCCCAAACAATGAACCTTCTTTTTCCACACCACCTCCAATTGATGATTCTCTCCAAGAATATGTTAGCTCTTACATTTGAAGGGAAGAAGAGAACCAAAAGGAGTTTAAGGAGTTAGAAGCCAAGATAGCTACCATAGCGGAAGCCGTTAGCAATATGGTCTCCTCCCAACTAAGTCTAAACAACCAAGGCACTCCCATTGACGAATGTGGAGAAGCAACCAAGAAGCATAGTGAGGGAGTGAGTTTAGAGCTTCAAGGTAAAGAAGAGGAGTTGAAGAAAGAATTGCCACAAGGGGAAGAAGTTAAGATAATTGAGCCGGAAGAAGTGGTTGAAGCCTTTGAAGAGGTTGACCAAGAGATGGATTCAATCATTGAAGAATTCTTATATATAATTGAATCCTCTCCAATTGAGTTTGACATAGAGGGTAAGGAAGAAGATACCTCACCTCCCATACCCTTGGTAAGCAATGAAGAAGAGATTAAATTGGAAGGAAGCTACCAAGAGGAAGAGGTTGAAATTGAAGAAGCTTGTGAAGAGGTGGAAATAATCAAAGAAGAGCACAAGGGAGTGGAACTTGCAAGACCATTGGAGACATCCCTTCCTAAGTCACCATCCAATACAACATTCAAGTGGATAAAATTTCTATCCCTAAGTTTCACTTTCCCACTTGAATATGGTTTGATTGAAAATGATGGTCAACTTAGAGCTCTTTGTGGAGTTAAGAGTAAGAGAGAGTTGTGTAGTGGTTGGAAGCATCACTCTAAGTTCATGATGGTTGCTTGCTCAAAGTTTGATTGCAAGGTTTGGTGTGGAGCTAAATTGTATGGGTCTAGGAAGTTGTTTGGAGGCTTCTTTGAGAATTCCAAGGCTAAACCACCCAATTGGAATCATGATGATCAATTTGAAGATGGGTGTCAAAACAAAGTGTGGGATCCCGGATCGCACAAGGAGAATCAAATTTGGGAGCTCATGATTTGTGAAGAACTCCATCAAAACTTGAAGATATTAAAATTGAAGAATGGAGCTTATTGGAGACTCAAGCATTGGTGGATGTTCAAGGATAGCTTCAAGCACAAGCCACCTTAAGAGGAGCTCCCCATAAGTCCAACTTAAGGACAATAAACAAAAGTGCTAGGTGGGAGACACCCCACTATGGTAAACTCTTTTCATTTTTCTCTTTTGTAAATATTGGTAGAATAGGTTTGATTTCATGTTTTGTTTTGTTTTTTGAGTTTATTTGGTAGTATAATATGTTAAATAAGGTTTTAAGGTGTTTGGGTAGCTGTTTGGAGGTTTGGAATGCTTGGTTTGGTGCAAGAACTTGGAAAAACTTTGAAAAACAGAGCACCAACCCGCGCGTGCGCGCACCTGGCGCGTACGCGCGCCTCAAGCATTTTCGACCATCCACGCGGATGCGCCATGTACGCGGACGCGTGGATGCAAAAATCTCACCCCTCCATACATTGACCCGAGAGTTGTACCTATACTGCGCCAGCACCATGCCTGAGGCACAAAACCACCCGCGCGTGCGCGCACCTGGCGCTATGCGCCCTTGAAGCTAATTACGCAAAGCACGCGCACGCACGCTGTGTGCATGCGCGCCGATAGCGTCACCTACCCTCCTGGTACATGTTCCAGAGAGTTGGGCCAATTTTGTGCCTAGTTCATGCCCGCGACTGATGCGCAGGCGCACTTCACGCGTCCGCGCAGATCGCCACCTCCATCAGGCACGCGCCTGCGCACTGTGCGCATCCGCGTCACACCAAAAAAAAAGGAAAATTTTTTTTTCTTTTCTTCCATTTTCTTTTATTGCATTTGCCTATTTTCATTTATTGCATTTTAATTTTGTTTTTATAGCTTGTTCTTATTTTCTTTTCTAAGTTCTTATATTTTAATAATGGTGTTGGATTCTTATATTCAATTGTTAAGAATTTCTTGGTTAATCTTGGTGCTTTGTGACTTGTTTGGCATTAATTGTAATATTTGCTCTACACACAAGATTAGTGCTTTAGTCCTTCCTAACTCATGATCCCTTGTTTTTGTACCCTATTATCATTGAGTTAGGATGGGACCAAATTCTCTCATGCTTATCACTAGTCTTGTTTGTGTCAATAGTTGATTAAGCTTGATGCAACATACTCTTCATGTCATATACTCATGCTTTGCCTTTTCTCTTGCATCAAGTATTAATTGATATGCCTGTTGCCTATATTGCTCTCTCATTTACATGCGTAGCTAACATGTAGTGAGAACCTTACTCTTATTTGGTATTAGCCCCCGTCTATGTTCTAATTGCTTTCATGTCTTTGTTGTAGGCTTAATTTTCTTTCTTTTTCTCTCCTTTGAGGTTAGCCACCAAGAAGAAAAGAAATGAGAAAGCTTCTAAATGGGGCAACGAACAAGTTCATCTGCACAACCTTTTGAAGGAGCTCATCAATTGTAGCAACCCATCCACCTTGCTCTTCTTTGCATGCACCGAGGACGGTGCAAATTTCTAAGTGTGGGGAGGTCATCCGACCGATCTCCATGGGTAACATTTTCTTTTTTTCAACACCAATTCTGGATTTCCTTTGCTAGTTAGTTGTTATATTGCATAATAGGTTGCATGTTAGTTAGAATTTGTACATATTTCACCATTTCTTTTTATGTTAGGACTACTTGGTTGGGGTGATGATTTTTTTTCCAAGAAAAATTATTTTTAGGGCACCCTACCAATTTGAAAAAAAAAAATTTTTTTGACAAACTTGCTTGAAGAATTTATTTTGGAACATGATTTTTGAGCTAAGAACACAAGCATGTGAGTTTTGAGCCTAATTATGTGGTTACATCTTATAACCACTTATTTTTATTCTTGTGTGCATAATTCTCTTTCTATGATTGTAATCTTTGATTTGTTTGATTCTTTATGTCCATTGTTTCATGTATGCATGCATTTGTATGATTGAGGCCATTATTTCATTTAGCTCACTTATCCAAATAGCCTACCTTTCATCAACCATTGTTAGCCACTTTTGAGCCTATTTAATCTCTTTTGTTCTTAATTTTAGCACATCACTATCCCTAAGTGAAAAACAATAAATGTCCTTAATTTGGATCTTTGATTAGCTTAGGCTAGTGAGGGTGTGTATTATTTGGGTATGGAAAACTTGGGACATTGGTTGAGGTTAAAGTGTAATTTTTATTTTTGTTGAAAATATTGGGAATTGGATACATATTCACGCACTATATGTAAAACCATATGCATTGATACGTTTGTATATACTTTAGAAAAAAAAAGAAAATGATAAAAAAACATATCTATATATATATATATATATACAAAAGAAAAAAAATAGAAAAAGAAAAAAAGAGAAAAAAAAAGGGGACAAAAATGCCCCAAAGTGAAGTTCAAAAAAAAAAAAATCAATGCATATGGAATGTGAATTAAAGAGAATGCATGAGTATGTGAAAAAGTGGGAATCATGGGTAGCTAGGTTGTGTATTAGAATTGTATAGGTTGTTATATGTGTTAGGTGGGAGCTGAGGCTAATCAAAGATACAAATTTCAAGCTCACTTGACCATATACATCCCTACCTTTACCCTAGCCCCATTACAACCTATGAATAAGTCCTCATGATGGATGTATGCATGCATTGAATAATTGTTGATTGTTAGATGAAAAATAAATTTTGGAAAGCATGAGTAGAAGATAATTGAGTGAATCGACCCTATACACTTGAGCGACTAGAGCGGATACATTTCCGGTGAGGGTTCGATGCTCAATTCCTTGTTCCCGGCTTTTATGAGCTCTCTTCTTGCAAGTCTATCTGAACTTTATTTTGATATTTGAATTGGTAGGATTCATGAGTTATCATACTACTTAGCCCTACTTGATATATATTCTTGGAGATTGATTTGATTTTGACCAAGTAGGTAGAATCATTTTGCATTTAGTTGCATTCATATAGATAGGTGCATATAGTTTATTTGCATTGAATAAATGTTCATATCCCTTTTCTTGTCCTTCTTTATTCTTAGCATGAGGACATACTTGGTTTAAGTGTGGAGAGATTTGATAAACCCCGATTTTGTGGTTTATCTTGTGCTTATTTTGGGGGATTTTATCACCTTTTCCCTCATTTATTCAATAAAATAGCATGGTTTTGCAATTCTCCCTTGAATTGTGCTTAAATGTGAAAATATGCTTTTTAGGCCTTAAAATAGCTAAATTTAACTCACTTTAATTCTATTCGATGCCTTGATATGTTTGTTGAGTGATTTCAGGTTCATAAGGCAAGTATTGGATGGAAGAAGTGAGAAGAAAAGCATGCAAAGTGGGAGAACTCATGAAGAAATGAAGGAACCGTAAAGTTGTCAAGCTTGACCTCCTGGCACTCAATCGACCATAACTTGAGCTACAGAGGTCCAAATGAGGCGGTTTTAGTTGCGTTGGAAAGCTAACATCCGGGCCTTCGAAATGATATAAATTTTGCCATATGTTGCTTCGCGCTCAGGGGCGCGCACGCGCCATGTACGCGTGCGCGCCGATTCTGCCCGTGGGTCCACTTTAATGAAATCGCCCCCAGTGATTTGTAGCTCATTTTGGGCCCAATCCAACTCATTTCTGATGCTATTGAACACAATGATTGAAGGGAGAATGAAAAAAAAAGTAGTCATAGTTTAGTTTTTATCATGTTTTAGGGTAGAATTCCAGAGAGAGAGGCTCTCTCCTCTCTCTAGATTTTAGGGTTGTTTAGGTTTAATTTTCTTAAATCCAACTTTTAATTCTTGTTTTAATTTAGTTTCTCCTTTTAATTTCTTGTTGCTACTACTCTATTCTTCTTAGTTCTCTTGTCAATTTTACTTTTATGTCTCTTTTTATGTTCATGAGCCCCTTGTTGGATTTGGATCTTTTCTTTAATGAAATTTAATGTTTGATGTTCTTTTATTGATGATTTGAGTTGTTGATTTACTTTTCTTGCAATTGGTAGTTGGTAGATTTTATTATTCTTGCACATTTACCATGCTTTCCCTTTGTACCCACCAAGTGTTTGACAAAATGCTTGGTTGGGCTTTAGAGTAGATTTTGAGCATTCTTGGCTTGGAAAGAGTAATTGGGCAATCTTGAGTCATGAAAACCTAACTTATGTTGGTGATCTAGAGTTGTTAGCTAATATTGTTTCCATTGACGCTAATCTTTTGCTAATTTAATTAGTAAGTTGATTAGGACTTTTGGATTGAGATTAGCTAGTCTTATTAGACTTTCTCTCATGGAAGATAATATGATACCTTCTTCCAAATTTGGAGATGACGTAATAAGATAAATTCTTGTTATTATTGTGGTATGATTGATTAGTCTTATTTGACTTTCTCCCTATTTGTTGGAGTTGACTAAATAAGATGAATTAATCATTGCATGACTAGGATAGAAAGCCTATGATCTCAACACTTGCCATGAATGTCTCTCTTTATTACTTGCTTTCTTTATTTTCTTGCTTGATTTACTCTTCTTGTCATTTAAATTCTTGCCATTTATTTTCTGCGAAAATATAAAACCAACCCCCTTAACCCCTTTATAGCCAATAATTGAGCACTTCATTGCAATTCCTTGTGAGATAACCCGGAGTCTAAATACTTCGGTTAATTCTTATTTGGGGTTTGTACATGTGACAAAACCATATTTTAATTTGATGCGAGAGTTGTTTGTTGGTTTGGAGCTATGCTTACAACGAAATTCTTATTTCTACAAGAGAAAATCTAGACCGACAACAATTTTTGCTTATCAAGGACATCGCTCTGCCTGCAATTTAAGCCACATCATATTGCAGCAGGTGCCATTTTCCTTGCTACCAAGTTCCTGAAAGTGAAGCTTCCATCAGATGGGGAGAAGGTTTGGTGGCAAGAGTTTGATGTCACCCCACATCAACTAGAGGGTTGGTGCCATCCCCTCAATCACTTGCATATTCAGATAGTTAACCCGATTGGACAGCCTTTGTTCCCATGGCTAAATGCTATGATAATTTCTGTCATTGCCATGTGTATGGATGGTTATCTTTTACCGATCATGTTAGGCATTTTCTTCAAGAGAACAAACCCAATTTTGCTCATGGGTAGTTTGTTGTTATAGATAGAATATCCTTCTATGTTGTAATAGCTGGATGCTTCTGCTTAGCCTTCTGAGTCTGTGTTTATGTTGTCTTGCAGAAGTTAGCAATCAAATATTGGAACTCTATGAGCAGAATAGAATATCACCATCTCAAGAAAGTGAAGTAGAAGCAAGTGGTGGAGGGGCAACGAGATCTGCTACAAAAGCTCCTGGTTCGAATGAGGAGCAGGCCTCAAAACATACATCCTCACATCCAGCTCCGTATCACTCATCTGCAGAAAATCATGTGGTAGCACCTATGGGAACAGAAAACCAAAGCAATGATGGGAGTGCAGAAATGGGCAGTGAGATTACTGACCACAAGGCTGACCTGGAAATAAGAGAGTCCCGGAACTCTGAACAGTTTCCTCTGAAAGATAACAAGAGAGAAGTAAAAAATAGATCTAAATTTGGGACTGAACGCATAGTTTCAGGAGACCAGGATAGAATTGTTGGGACAAAGGAGGCTTCAGAAGTAGGAAGGAAGGATGATCTGGGTTCGCATAAGTATAGCAGTGTTGGTCAAAATATGGAGCTTCGTGAAGGTCCTGTTGGTCACTCACCCAAAGAAGAAATGAAGATGATTGACACAGACAAAGGTGAAGGCTGCACTGGAAAAAAAGAGGAAGGAGCGAGGGGAAATGACCTTAAAGAAAGATGTCATGGATGAGGATGATCTCATTGAGAGGGAGCTCAAAGATGGTGTTTAATTAGCAGTTGAGGACGAGAGAAACAAGCGCGAGAGAAGACGGAACTGGTCTAAACTGGACGAGGCAGATCACCGTGACCATGAGGAAATCGGAGATGATAAACGCACAAGCATGAAGGGACAATTACAGAAAGACATGGATGCAGACAATGCAGAAGAGAGGGAGATGTTAGATGATGCTTCATCCCTGTCTAACAATCGCAAGAGAAAGATGGGAAGCCCTCCTCTGGATAGGCAACCGGAGATGAAAAAGCGGGGTACTTCCGGTCTCTCTGAGGATGGAAATGTGAAAGGTAGAGTTGGCTATGACTATGAGGAATGATGAGGAAAAATCCTTGCTAAGGTGAATGTTCTACTGTCCTTGATTTGGTTTCTGTGATTTGCCTTAGAAAGTTGCAAATGAATGAATTTGGAGGATGCTATGCTCTTGTATGCGTTGCACATTTCTTATTTAAGGATCGGAATGCCTCAATTTTTGTAGTGACATTGAAAGCTTACCGATTTAATATGTATTTCTACCTGAGTTCCCTTCCTTAAAAAAAAGGAAAAACTATCAAAAGTACCCATGAAGTTTACGAACGCTGACAAAAGTACTCATAAACTAAGGAAATTAACGCTGTATCCATGAAAGATGGGTTCCGTATGACAAAAGTATCCAAATCTTAATTTTTTGTTGATTTTTTAATAAAATTCATAAACTACCCTGCACTCAACCTCAACTCACTTTTTCAACCTTTCATAACTCAATTTACACCAACTCTTGCTATGGAGTCCAAAACTACTCCTACAACAAACCAGACCGAAATCAATGGTAGTGGTGGTGGTGGTAGAGAATCGGACCTCAACCGATTCACTCATAAGTTTATAATTCATACCCAAATCAAATTAATCAAACACCAAAAAATACTCAAAACATAAAAATTTTCAAATCCATTCATCCAATTTCAATTCACTTTAGCAAAACTAGAAATAGAAAAAACCATCAACCATAAAAATCAACAAATCCATTCATTAAATTTGAAATTTATTTCAGCAAAAATCAGAAGTAGAAGTAGCCATCAACTGGATCTTCTGTAAATCAATCTCAGCCTTCATAAAAAATAGAAGCAGATTTAAAAAAAAATAGAACAATATTATTTTAGTAGTAACTAAATCAATTTCTGAAAAGAAGAAAAATAAAATAAAAATGTTTTAAAAAAAAAAGAAATACCTTTTTCTTCGCCAGCCGATTGTAACATCGTCAATGGCAGAACCTCCATCTACAGTGCCGCCTCCCTTTCTTTTCTGTTTTTTCTTTACCGAACCCGCTTTCTGCATGCAAGAGTACCACGACTCCTCTCTCTTCTCAAGTGTGCGACGACGGTGTTCTCCTCGGCTGGGTCAGACACGCCACGACGACGTTCTCCTCGGCTGCAATAGGCGCGCCCCGGCAGCATTCTCCTCAGGTTGGGTTACATGTGTGCGATGAAGGTGTTGTAGTCACCTTAATAGTGAGAGGGAGAAGCAGTAAGAGGGGAAGAGATTGGCGGTAATGGAGTAGGTGGGTGGTGGACGGCAATGAGGAGGTAGGAGGAGAGTTTCTGTCACTATGTGAGGGTTTTTGAGGGATAAGTGAGGAGAGAAGAAGAGAAGAGAGGGAGTGACGGTAGAATGGGGTTAGGGTGGGGTAGTTTAGAAATTTTATTAAAAAATCAACAAAAAGTTAAGATTTAGATATTTTTGTCATACGGAACCCATCTTTCATAGGTACAGCGTTAATTTCCTTAGTTTATGGGTACTTTTGTCAATGTTTGTAAACTTCATGGTACTTTTGGTAGTTTTTCAAAAAAAGAAGAAAAAAAAAAATCAATGATTGAGAGCTGTAATTGGCAAAGCAAGAATTTCAAGTATCTGTTAGATCTATCTACCTCGGCTACTTAAGAAAAGTAACACGTCAGTTTCAACCCATAGAGACTTGGGTTGAGAATCCACCGAATGTTACCATTTCACTTAACTATATAAATGCAATAGATATATAAGTGAATTTAAACACTTCATTTCGTCCAAACACCAAAATGATATTGGTCTACCATTTTGTTATCTCTTGTATTTTTTGTCAATACAATTTCATTGATTAGAAATGCAGGCCTAGCCAGATACATGATACGTATATTGATTTGTACATAATGCAAAGTTAAAGAGCATGAAGTAAGGATACTCCATGCAACCCTACCAGCGCCGAAGAGATGTGTTAGTTTTCATTCTCCCATTCATGAGTCTGCCATTAACATCTCGTCCACTTTTCTATTATCCTACCATCGACATTTCCATCACGAAACTAAAGATATAATATCTTAAATTTGAGAATATAAGTTTTACTATTGGCGCAGTCTCCACCCTCGTTAACATGTTTTTACTGAATATATTTTGTGCTATTATTTGGAACATATGGTTGGACAGAAGAATTTTTTAGAATAAAGGTAGAAGTGTTGAGGAGATAATCAATATGTGCTTTATGAATTATAGGGAGTGGATTGATGTAGACCCCTTTTGTTGTTGATGGCTATGCCAGAGATGACAATGGATTATTTTCTCTTATTTAGTCTTGTTTTATTGTTATATCTAGTCAAATATCTATATGCTCCACTTGTAGTGTTAAACTTTTCTTTCAAAAAAAATATGGAGTTTTGATTTTATATTAACTAGCGGCTCAACAGGCACTAACGTGCCTGTTCAGCCGCTTTTCTATTATTTTTAAGAAATTAATTTTATTTTTCTGTTAATATATTATTTACTTTTCAAATTTATTAGATAAATATTTTTTTATTTTAATATTGACGTAATCTTATTTATATCATATTTTGTTGAAATTAAAATTACTATAAAACACTTTAAAATGTTAAATTATAAAACCACACAATAAAGAGATAATATAAAATCGTCATAGTTAAAGTTCTAGGTAATATATGAGGTGAAATATTCGATAGAGTAAATTTTTATTCTCAACTATTCTAAAATATACAAAAAGTATTTTCAGAATGATAATGCTTCTATTGTATTTCTTTAAAAGTTTTGAATGTCGTCTATTAATTTATAATATTTTTAATTTAATTTTTTAAATTTGTTATGACAAAATAACGATATGATGAAGTTTTTGTCCGCTAAAATTGCGAAAATATTTTTAAAAATTAGTTTATTCATTGTACTTTATTTTGTTTTTTTTTGGGTGTTTATGTTATATTCCATACATTATTAAATTTTAATTTGATAATTTTTTTTATCATCAAGGGCTTATTATTTAGTTACTGTAATTTAATTAAGATTTATTTTTCATCACTAAATAATGTTATGTGTATTACGGTTATTCCCATTAAATAATATTTGTAGTAGCATTTTTTTAGTTTGTACTTAAATTAGTTATTCAATAAAAATTTGTCCGATAACTCATAAAAATATATACAATGTTATCTATATTTTTAATTTGAGGATTTTTAGTTTAGTTACCTATTGACTTATAATATTTAATATAGTATTTTGATATTTTTAAAAAAATTAGAACACATTTTTCCATGACCAAATTTTACTATCTATTAAATTTTTAATTGGGTAAAGATTCTATAATAAAAAGGATCTATATAATTTATACAATACATTAATAAATACATGAGATAAAATAAGATATATTTTTGTACTATTTTACAATAGTTGTTATTTTGTGTTTAAGGTAGATCTTTTCTAATTTTACTATTTAATTTTAAAAGATATATGTTGTTACCAAAATTTTATTACAAAGTTATTGTTATTATTAGTCTTACGAATGTATTGCCTATTTAAAATTTATAGTATTTGTTAATTATTTGTTTTATTTTTTTATTATAGACTTCATAATTTTGTTTAACATTAGGCATTTTATATAATAATGCACAATATCAAACTTCTTAATTTATTCAATACAAAAAATATTTTAAATGAGTATTATGCGATGAAGATAAAATATTAAAAATATAAGTAGAGTATGTGAGTACTAACTTCATATTTGCATGGCTTTTAGTATTATTTGTAACTGGTTCATTATAAGAGATTGATTGAGGCATTGAATTAGTAGCAGTGGTGTATGTCTCGACCTACACTAATACAAAAAAAAATACAAACTTAATATGTTGTAGATTATCTTAAAAGAATTAAAAATTAGTTCTCAGAAATCAAATCAAATCGCGTAAATTAAGTTAATTAATTTTGTTAATCTTCTATATTAAGATTTAATGTATAGGCAAAATGACTTAAAACGACGTTATTACATGTTTTGAATATATAGGGTACTAACCAGTTAGGACATCACCACATCTTTTACTTAAACAACTTCATTATAATGTGATTCCAGACCTATATTTTTAAAGAGCAATACAGATAATAAGCATAATTTGAATTCATAAGATTAAAATTAGTTATCATGATTAAAGTTAACTTTTATGTCGCGTATAAAGGTGATTTTAATTATTTTAAATTTGTTTAATTTTATTTTGAAACAGAGAATATTTTAAAAATAATATTCTTCTATTATATTTTTTTCATTCATTTTTTTCAAAGTTTGAATATCGTCCATTAATTTGTGACATTTTTAAATTTATTATGATAAATTAACAATATGATGAGTATTTTGTCCGTTAAGATTGCAGAAATATTTTTTAAAAAATAGTTTATTTGTTATACTCTAATTTATCTTTATTTTTTGTGTTTATATTTTAATATTTCACATTAGAAATTTATTACATATTTAATATTATTAAATTAATATATTTTTAATAATAAATAATGTTACGTGTCTCATGATTATTATTATTATTGGCTGATATAGTAGCATTTTTTTATAATTGATATTTAAGATAGTTATTCAATAAAAATTGATTCAGTAACTCATATAAATATGTAGAGCGTTATCTATGTTTTTAATTTTAGAATTTGAAAATTATTTATCCAATCGCTGTTTGTAATATTTAATATAGTATTTAGATTTTTTATAAAATTATGACCCATTTTACCGTGATCAAATTTTGGCATTTGTTAAATTTTTAAATGAAAAATAATTTTATAATAAGAAGGATTAATTTTTATTTATGCCATGTATTTAAATACATGAGATGAAATATCAATATTCTTGTATTCTTCTTCTATCATTATGTTTGTATTTAAGTTAGAATTCTCCTGGTTTTATTTTTAAATTATAAAAAATATATATTATTACCAAAATTTTAAAATATGAAAATATATAAATTAAAATAAAAACTAAAAAAATTAAATTAAAGTATATTAAATATCATTATGTTACATTAATTTAACACAATATATAAATATTATTTTGATAATAAAATTATTATGTTTGACAACTTTTTATAATTATCTTATAACGTAGTATTTTTGTATTTAAAATGACTTTAATTATTTTTTTAATATGAGAATGCAAATGCATCTTTTTTTTATTTTTAATATTTTATCCCAAGCATCTACATTAATTTGAAACATAAATATATTTTTTTTGTAATAAATTTATAATAAAAGTTTTAGTTAAAGAGTACTCAATACTTCTTTTAATAATTTAGAGCAAAAAATTTATTTTTATTTTATAGTTATTACTCTGTAAAATATATTTAATCACTCAAATTTAAAAATACACATGGCAAAAAAATAAGCGATATGTTAATATTTTTTCTCTTTATTCTATTTGTTATTATTAGTTTTATGAATACATTGTTTATTTTAATTTTTTAATTATTTATATATTATATGATAAAGATGAAATATTAAAAAAATTATTATTTTGTCCACTAAATTTATTTTATAAAATAAATTATGTAAGGATATACGAAGTCTAAAAAAAATTGGACACCAAATTCTAGTAACTTTTTGTATTTTTTATTAAGGAGTGCTCTGTTATATATGTAATTTTTTTTAAGTTAAATAATAAGCATCAGAAATATATAAATAGTGTATATTAATTTAATTAATTTTGTTATAGAATACCAACCAATTATGTTACTATGACGTCTGTTATTTGTACCAATTTCATTATCATGCGCTTTCAATTCTAGAATTTTCAAAGAGTAGAATACAGATTTTAAGCAAAAATTGAATCTATAGTCGAAAAAAATTAAATTATCATAAGACATGTTAAGTTTTATGTTACCTGAAACAAAATGATGATGATGATGATGATGGGTGGCTCTTATCATTTGTCTAATTGTAGTTAATTATGTACTTGACAATGGATTTGAAATAGGAATTATATTAGTTGATATAATATGATTGCTGATTCGTTGAATTTTCCAATTATAATTGTCAGAACATAAGGTTGCAAGAGCATGATTGAAAGTGAAACAGATATTTAACTCTCTTGAAGGCGCAGAAGTTTTTGTTATCGAAAGTGAATAAAGTACGATTGAAGGCGCAGAAGTTTTTGTTATCGAAAGTGAATCGATATTTAAATTGAGTACGTATTAATAGTTTTTTTATTGAAAGTGAATCAACTTTAAATTCTGTTGTGGTTGAAAGTGAATCAGTTTTAAATCTGTCGTGGGTTAAAGCTAGTTTTTGAAAAAAATAAAATAAAATAAAAAGAATTGATGATGTTTTTAAATTTTAAGTCCTGTCATATGATAAAGCCAATTTTTAATAAAAAGAAAATAGGGATAAAATAAGAAGAAAAAATTGGATACCACAATTATTATACATTGGTATAGATAATATTTTTTAGTAATTATTCATTAATAAATGTTGCATTAACGATTCTGTTTATTATATTTCAATGTGTTTATTTCAATTAGACTCAATAAATTACCAAAATTCAAACTTATTATCTTGAACTTCTTCCTTGATCATGTGATTAGAATCGTTTAACAGAAGATCTTCAGACTAAAAAATCTTTAAAGTAAAAGAAAAATACAATAAAACATATTAGAAAACCTAAAAAAATAAAATAATTTTTAAAATAGAATATATATATAAAAGAAAAATAATAAATTAAAACTTACTTGGTCTATGACATAGAAAAATAAAGAGAACGAAATAATCATGAAAGTTGAAATAACAAAAAATATATAACACAGTTCTTATCTTAACACATTTAAATGTTATATGTCGATCTAATAATTAATAAAAAATAATATTATCCAATGTAAAATAGATTAAAAATAAGAAAGAGATTAACAAAATCAATTAACAAAGTTCTTATCTTAAATTGCCAGATTATTTAAAAAATCAATTAACAAAGTTCGTATCTTACTATATTTATTGTATCTCACTATATTTATTATATTTATTGTGTTATATGTGAATCTAATAATTAATAAAAAATAATATTTTTTAATATAGAACATATTAAAAATAAAGAAAAAAATTAACAAAATATACGTAGAGATTTTTTCATTCTACCATTGGTAAATATAAATGTTTTTACATCTTTTATATGCCAATCATATGACAGATGAATAATATTAAATTAATTAATCTTTTTACAATAATTTAAAAAATTAGTAAATGTCAATTTTAGTACTCTTTATAAATAAATGTCAAATTTAATACTCTACATAATTAATAGTTTAGATAGTTTAGAAAATTATAAACATAGACTTTAATAATACGTATCAATTAATAAACATAGACTTTGATAATACGTATCAAACAATGCAAAAAAAAATATTGATAAATTTTAATAAATATAGAATATATTTATAGATAAATTTTAATACTATAGAATATATTTGAGTAGTAGTGCTCGATCTATAATTATACAAAAAAAATACAAACTTTAGATGTAAAAATGGAATAAGATAAAGAGTACTTGTCCTTTGAATTTTTTTTAAAAATTAAAAATTAGTACTCATAACGTCTATTATTACTCAAAAGGTACCTGTATTTGGCAATGGAATTGGCATAGAAATCGTATCAACTTCCTTGTCAAATTCTCTCACGATGATTTGCAGGTGTCCCTTTCTTAGTAAATACATGTCAGAATCAAAAGATAGCAGCAAGATGCAGAAAAAAGGATCGACAACAGTGAGAAATATTTGTAAGTGGAGCAGTTATTTATTTTCCTCACGATTGCACCAGTTATTTAATGGGTTAATGATTTTTTTTAATTATAAACAAAAATGTATTATTACTATTTTATCCATAAATTTGATTTGTAAAATGAATTATTTGAGCGCAAATGGTGTCTATAAAAATTGGACACCAAACTCTAGTATTGCCTTTATATATTGGTATAGATATAATAATATCTATAATAATATTATTTAGGCCAATAATAAAATATTTATAGAATCAAAATTTAAAAAAAAAATAAATTATTATTAATTAAGTAAATATAAATATAAATATATAATTCCTTCCCATATTTGGACTGTTTGGGAACGGACAATAATATATTTTAAATGATTATATTTTACAGTGTATAATTTTTCTTTAGAGATAAATAATTCGTGAATATAAAAATTATATTAAACTGGTAGCATAATAATAATTATATTAAAATAGTAAATTTATCAATTTAAATTTATGTAGTGAAAAAATAATCACTTCTGATATATTTATTTTTTAGAAGGAAAAGTATAAAAAAAATATTGAAATTATCAACTAATTTTTTTGTTATATAGTGAAAAAATTTAAGCTACAATTATATTATTAAACATATTTCTAATATAATTTTTTTTATAATGATACGACGCGAGAACATTTTAGAACAATAATGGAAGATCTATTGAATCAAAATTTATGAAAAAATAAATTACTATTAATTAAATAAAATAAATATACATGAGTCCTATCCATATTTATTACCATTCGATCTATTACTTGATTCAGTTTCGCTTTTATTATGAGTATCTAATATTTAGAAAATTTATTTTTAACATGAAAATAATGTAGGCTGAGGATTTAAGAGTACATTTGGAAGAGTACAGTAACATAGAGATATTGTAGAAATTATTCAAATTAAATGGCGAACTAAATTGTAGAAAAAAAGTTAAAAAAATATAGCAGAATTATCTATTAAATTTTTTTTGTTACAGATTAATAACAAATATATATTATTAAACAGTGAATATATATATATATATATATATATATATATATATATATATATATATATATATATATATATATATATATATATATATATCTTATAATAATACAGTTATAAAAATTTTATATTTGTATGATATTATATTAAAAAATTATTATACTATTTAATAATTGAGATTATAATGATGTAAAGTACATTTAAGATAATATAATAACATTATTTAGGCCAATAATAAAAAATTTATTGAATCAAAATTTAAGAAAAAAATATTATTAATTAAATAAATATAAATATAGAATTCCTACCCATATTTGAATCGTTTGGTATATTACTTGAACCAGCTCCAGTGTTATTGTGAGTATCTGTATATGTAAAAAATTCAGTATTAAGATGAAAATAATATAATTTGATAATTTAACGGTACACTCAAAAAATAAATTATACATAATTGGTACGTACTAAGAGTCCAGTAACATAGATATATCGTAAAAAATAATTCATATTAAATAATAAACTAACAATATAAATTTATTAATGAGAAGTATAATTTAGAGTACCTGATATAGAGTATTGTTGAGGAGGTATATTTGTGATATCTTGTAATGGTGTTGCCATGTTAGTTGGTCCACTTGATGTATCGATTTATTTTCCTCGTCTAATACTCTCTCGGTAACTGGCACGCCTTCTGGCAAGGTGTTGCTGCCTCTGTTCTTCACTCATATTTTGTCTTCGTTGTCTGGCATAGTCTTGCCAAGTTCGTCGACCACTTCCACGTGAATCTTCCATTGGTATGTTGTCAACTATAATTAATCAAAAAAACATATAAAAACAGCCATACACTTTTATTTAATGACAAAAAATAAATTACAGTAGATTTTACATTATATTTAGGCGAAGTGAGAAGAATGCAGGAGAAGACAGAGGAGAAATGAAGGAAATTTTTTCTATTATGGAGAGATATGGAGTAACCAGTGAAGTGAGAGAGATTAAGAGAAAAAATTAGGAATAATACAATTGACGCAGTAATTGATGTGAGAGGAAGTAACTGATGCAGTAGTGGGGAATTAAGTAGTAGAATTCTGTAACTGATGGGTGATGTGAGAGAAATTAACGTGGAGAAGTTATATTGAGGTGAACGTGGATGGAAATGAAGTAGTAGTAACTGGAAGTAGGTTACTAAAAAGGATAAAAATGGAAAGAAAAATTGGACACCAAACCTCATGTTTTGGCATTATATATTGTTATAGACTCATGTTTTGGCATTATATATTGTTATAGACTAGCGGCTCAACAGGCACTATCGTGCCTGTTCAGCCGCTTTTCTATTATTTTTTAAAAAAATTAAATTTATTTTTTGCTAATATATTATTTATTTTTTAAATTTATTAAATAAATATTTTTTATTATTTTAATATTGGCATGACTTTATTTATATAATATTTTGTTAAAATTAAAACTATTATAAAAAAATTTTAAAATGTTAAATTATAAAAATATACAATAAACCCTAAACCCTAAACCCTAAACCCTAAATATGAATCTGAAGAGGTCTTCATTTTCTTATAAGTAATGAAAAAAAAAGAAGAAATGAGAATGTTTATTTTTTTATTTTTAAATATCAAACTATAAGAATAATTAATAAAAAAATAGGAGAATATAAAAATTGTGTACCTGAAAAAAATCTTCGTAATTCATCATATATATCCTTATTAATAATTTTTTGAGTCTTGAAAAATTGTCAGATTTATTGATTATAAAAATAACTATATAAACGCTTCAAGATTATTCAATTAAATTGATTCCTTAATATATTGATTCCTTAATATAGTAGGGACAAATTCAATTAATTCAATTAATTATAGATTTGATAAAATAATTTAAAAATAAAAAATTTATTTAAAAATAAATATAAAAATTTTATAAGTTATTTTATTTTTTAATTTTATATTCATAATTTTAATAGATAAAAAATATTTTATTTTTTTAATTTTATATTCAATTTATTAAATTATCTTTAATTTAAATTTTTTTTAAATTATTAATGTATACTTTTATTATATCTTCTTATTGTATCACACACTATTATTTTCTCTTACTATTATTTCTATCGTACACTATTATTGCCTTATTCTCTTTTCTCATTTTCTTCTTCTCCTCACACCTTCTCTTTACCCAATCGTAATTAATTATCACAAAGTACTATTATCGCAACTTTCAATCTTGTCTATCACTTTGATCTATAATCATTTATTATGTTAACTTTTATGAGTCGTTGAAGTGTTGTTAAAGAATTGGTTTTTGTGTCTTCTGAATATCTAAATGTATGAAAACAGTAGTTTTTTCTTGATATGAATTTTAAGTTGTCTTATTATTCTATTAAAAAAATGTACGAAATAAAACATTCAAAATTTTTGCTCAAATTATCAAAATTTGATGTCAGTAATCCTTAAAAATAATATTAAATACATTATTTTAACTAATATAACAAAAATAGTATATTAATGTAAGTTTTTAACTAATAATTATAAAATTAAGTTGCAATTTAATATAGACCCTTAGAATAAAAGACTGTCATTACTTCTTACATTTGACTACTATTATATAAGTTGTATGTTTGTTTTATTCTTAATCATCACTTGATATAACTCATATTTAATAGGTTAAAAAATTCTTTCTTTCTCTCTCTTATATTCTTAACTTCTTCTATAATAAATTTTTTACATTATCTAATACATAAAATGTCACATCCTTACATTTATCTTAAAAGTTAAAAGTTAAAAGTTAAAAGTAAATTATATTAGTATTTTTAATAAAATTAAAATAAAAAGATAAAAAGCTACTGAAAAGAATAATATTAAATTTGAGTTATGCTATGTGTACACCAAAGTCCGCCACCCGTATAAAATACATGCTAGAATACAAATATACATTGAAAATAAATTAAACTACACATATATTTATTATACACAAATACATTGGTGGCTGATTTTGGTGTACAAATAGTATTTTTGATTAAATTTTATGTTCTTTTGTACCAGAATATTACAATTTATTAGATTATTATATTATCTTTGTACTACAGAACAAAAAATAAAATTCTATATCTTCTTATTGTTACTTATTTTACTTTATTTTTATTACAGTTTATTGTATTATTATATTATTTTTGTATTATATAACAAAAAGTAAAATTCTATATCTTCTTGTTGTTATTTATTTTAGTTTATTTTGGCTATCTAAATTAGCCTGTATAATATTGTAAAGGTTGAAACTGTTTTTAACAGAAAATTTAGATATTTATTGTGTTATCAGGTTATTTAAAAAAACTAACTCATAGATATTATTATCCTACCATATCTTTAATGTTATATGTCAATCTAATATTTAATAAAAAAAAATATTAACCGACATAGAACTGATTAAAAATTTAAAAAATAATTAGCAAAATATCCTTTGAGAGTTTTTTCACTTTACTATTGATACATACATTTTCTTTTCCATCTTTTATATGCCAATCAAATAATCAATACTATATACCAAATAAATAATATTTAATTAATTAATTTTTTTGAAATATAAATTATTTATTTTAATTGAATTATAAACAAATTTGCATATACTTAAATGTCAGAACTTTACATCATTAACAGTTTAGGAAATAAACATATCAATATTTTAACAAATCATTGGTAGTTACAATTTTTTTTGCGTCTTTTTATGTCAATCAAAAAAGAATTTAATTTTGATATCCTATTAGTGTAAAATAGTTTTACATGTACATCTAATCACCATCAAAATTAAACTCATCAAATAATCAGGACTATATGCCAAACAAATAATATTGTGGAATAAAAAATTAGTAAATTTTTTGTTGTATAATTGATTTAATTTAATTTAAAAATAAATATTTATGTACTCAAATTTTAATTACAATACTTTATATAATCAATAATTTAGAAAATTAAAAAAATAACATCATTAAATACAAAACAGTTTAAAAAAATGAGATTTAACTAAAAGGTAAATATTGATGCACTTAAAATTTAAAAAAATATTCTACATAATTAATACTTTAAAAAATTTAAAAATTAATTTTATCTTGTACAAAATCGTTTAAAAAAATAAAAAAAATTAACAAAATAATTTATAAGAGTTCTTCGGTTCATTATTGATAGGTATATGCATATAAAAAAAATTAAAAAACAAATATCAGATAAAAAATAATTTTTTAAAATTAAATTGATGAAAGAAAACTTTAGATGTGAAAGATAGATTAAAAATATATAAGAATTAATACAGTTTGGTAAGTAAACTGAAGAGAAAGGAAAATGAAGGTGAAAGTTATGCGTGAAATTAATAACTATAGCAAAACGGTATAAAATTTGCAATTGTAGTGAATGGAAGCGAGGAAAAGATGGAGGCGATACAATCACGATATTGAAGGAAGGAGAATGATGGCAACAGTAATAATACAGAAAAGTGCACCTAATGGTGAGAGGAGAAGCACTAAAAATTGAATAATGAGATTAACTATTGGTATAAAGTACTCACATAAAGAATATACCCAAAATAAAATGATAAGATCGATAAAAAAATTATTTATCACTCCTAATTATTTTTTTTCTCCTTTCATACATGGCGTCTAAAATCAACATTTAGCATAGTCACTATCTAGTTCAGAAAATCACAAAAACTTATCCAAATAATTGTTACATGCAGAGAAGCAAATTCAGAATTGGAAAGAGAAATAAGAAAAATTGAAAACGGATAAAATTAATAAACGAATAAATTATTGGAATAAAGAATTAAAAAAGAGGTTAATCCGTATCGACATTATATATTGTTATAGATTTTTATTTGCCTGTTTTAATTGTAGTCAATCGGGCTACTCTTATGTTTGTGGTACCTCCACTTGTGTTTGGCATTGGAGTTGGAATTGGAATTGAAGTTGTATCAATTAATATGACAACTTGTTTTCTTGTCGAATCATCTCCAAATAAGTTGCTATCTTTGTTCTTCGGTCAGGTGTTGCTATCTTTGTTCTTCGGTCATTTTCTGTCTTCTTCGCCTAGCAGATTCTGTCCAAGTGGTCGACGTTGACGTGATTGTTGATTTCGTGATAGCAAGATGCAGAGAAGAAAAACGTTTGCGAGACCAAAATTGAAAGTGAAAGAGTAATTTAATTTTGTTGGGAGTTAAGTACGACTGAAGGTGGATCAGTTTTTTATTGAAAGTGGGTCAGTTTTTAAATTGAGTACGTAGTGGTAACAGTTTTTTATTGGAAGTAAATCAGTTTTAAAACATGTGGTGGGGTTGAAAGTGAATTAGTTTGATAAATTATTTTTTTGATAAAAAAAAATAGAGGACGTAGTAACAGTTTGTTATATTGAATTCAGTGTTTAACAAACTTAAAAAAATAGGGGTAAAATAGAGAGAAAAAATTGGATACTAAATTTTTCTATCCCATTATATATTGGTATAATCCATTATATATTGGTATAGATTTGATTAAGGAGTACTCTTCTATATGTAATTTTTTTTTAAATATAAACAATAGACATCAGAAAAATATATAAACCGTGTATTATAATTTAATAAATTGGTATAGATTTAATTAAGAGTACACGTTTATATGTAATTTTTTTTAAGATAAACAATAGACATCAGAAGTATTTAAACCGTGTATTGTAATTTAATTAATTTTGTTATAGAATATCAATAAATTATGTTATTATTTGAAATAAAATGAATTAGTTTTAAATTTTGTCATAGGTAAAAATAATTTTAAAAAAAATAAAAAAATTAAATACATAGTAACAGTTTTTTTTATATTAAAAGTGAAGTGGGTAAAATATTTTTTTGAAAAAAAAAGAAGAAAGAGGGTAAAATGGGAAGAAAGAATTGGATACCAAACTCCTATATCCCCATTATATATTGGTATAGATATTATAGATTATAGATGAGATTAATTTTTATAATCTAACGTGAATTTTTTTTATTATTTTGTTTGTCATTTGAATACTATCCATAAAAAATAGTTACTTAAAGTAAAATACTATATTTTTTTTTTTGGTGACAAAGTAAAATACTATATAAAGAGAGACAACGAATTTTTTGATTTATCGTTCTGGTTTGCTTCTTATTAATCCTCACTTAATAAGTTATTAATAGTGAAACACTATTTGATGGTAGTGAATTTTTGTAATTAGTTAAAAAATGTCAACTTTTTCTTTCTCTTTCTCTCTATCTCTCTCTACGATTTTGGACAAAATCAATTTTATTAGTAAAAAGTTTTTTAAATTTAGAATATTTTTAACTTCTTATATAATAATCAGACTTAATAAATTACCAAAATTTAAATCTATTTTCTTGAACTACTTCTGGATCATATAATTGGAATCGTTTAAACGAGAGATCTTTAGACTCTAAAATTTTCAAAATAAAAAAATATAATAAAATAAATTAAAAAACCTAATAAAATAAAATAGTTTAAAAAATAGAATATATATAAGAAAAAATAATAAATTAAAACTTACATGGTCCATGAGATAGAAAAATAAAGAGAAGAAAATAATCATTAAGATTAAAACAATAAAAAAAGTATAACACAGTTCTTATCTTACCACATTTAAATATTATATGTCTATCTAATAATCAATAAAAAATAATATTATTTAATGTAAAATAGATTAAAAATAAAAAAGAAATTAACAAAATTAATTAATAAATTTCTTATATTAGGTCGCCATATTATTTGAAAAATTAATTAACAAAGTTCTTATATTACTACATTTATTATGTTATATGTCAAACTAATAATCAATAAAAAAAATATTATCCAATATAAAATAGATTACAAATAAAAAAAAGAAATTAACAAAATATGTGTGAGAATTTTTTATTCTACTATTGATAGGTGTAGATTTTTTTGTATCTTTTATATGTTAACCATGTGACAAATAAATAATATTAAATTAATTAATTTTTTTGCAATATAATTTAGAAATTAATAAATGTCAAATCAAGTACTCTGTATAATTAAATATCAAATTCAATACTCGCGTCTTATATATATGCCACTCAAATAAATTGGCCAATATTCAAAATAAATAATATTATAGTAGATAAAATTAATAATTTAATTTAATTTTAAAGTAAATATTTATGTACTCAAATATCAAATATAAATAATACTTTACATAATCAATATTTTAGAAAATAAAAAAAATATTACATAGCAATTAAAAAAAATAAGTTAACCAAATATTTATGGGACTTTTCTTCATTCATTCGTTAATAGGTAAAGATATATAAAAAAATAAAAATACATATCAAATTGATAAGATAAAAAAAATTGTTTCTTTTTACATTAAATTGATTAAAAAAATGAGACATAGTACTATTTTTATATGTAAAAAGTTTAGAATAAATTAAAAAGATAGAGGAATTACTGAAAATATAGATTAAATAAGTAAATTAGAGAGAACAAAAAAAATATAAGTGAATGTTATGCGCGTGAAAGCAATAACCGCTGCAAAATCGTCCAAAATTTGCAACTGAAGGCAATGGAAGATGATGGAGGCTAGGGTATTGAAGAAAGGAGAAGAATGAATAGCAAGAAAAATACAGAAAAGTAGAAACTAAATTAACATAGAATTAAACAATAAAATATGAAGATAGTGAAGAATGTGAAAATATTTATTTTCATTCTCGTCCATTTTTTTTATTTATTAGCAATTCCGTCTGCATTTTTTGAAAGTGAAAGAGTAATTTAATTTAATTGAGGGTTAAGTATGACTGATGGTGGAACAGTTTTTTATTGAAAGGGAGTTAGTTTTTAAATTGAGTACGTCAGTTTTTTTTTCGGTTTTAAAATATGTCGTGGGTTGATACTGAATCAGTTTGATACTTTATTGTGGGTAAATTCTTTATTTGATAAAAAAAGAATAAAAATTATGGAAGACGTAGTAACAATTTATTATATTAAATTCATTGTTTAACAAAAAAATAAATAGAGATAAAATAGGAAGAAAAAATTGGATACCAAATTTTTCTTATTCCCATTATACATTTGTATAATTCATTATACATTAATACAGTCCAATATGTAAGATAAATGATACTGGGATAGACAAAATTAATAATTTTATTTTATTTTAGAAAAAATATTTATGTACTATAATCAATAATTTTAAAAATTAAATAAATATTATTGCAAAACAATCTAAAAAGTTAACAAAATATTTATAAAATTTCTTGATTCCATAGATAAAGACATATAAACAAAAATAAGAATACATATTAGATAAAAAAAATATTTTCTTTTTACATCAAATTAATAAGATAAAAAAATAATTCTTTTACATCAAATCAAATTGATTAGAAAAAAAGATAGAACTATTTTTTACCTGAAATATTGGAAATGAATTAAAAGAATAGAAGAATGACCAAAAATATAAATTAAATAAGTAAATTGAAGAAAAAAAAAATGTAAGTGGAAGTATGCGTGAAGCCAAATTAAATTTGCAACTGCAACGGATGGATGACGATGGAGGCGATAAAATTGAGGATGTTGAAAAGAGGTGAAGGTGGATATTATTGAGGATGTTGTCTTTGAATTTTATTTTAAAAATTAAAAATTAGTACTCAAAAATAAAATAAACCATGAATATAAAATACCTACCATTTATACCTATTATTTGGACCATTATAGTGTCGATTTCTATATTTTTCAAAAGGTAGAATATAGATACCTGTGTTTAACAATGAAGTTGGCGTATGAATTGTATCAACTCCATCATTTGCATAACCAAAATATAGCAAAACACAGAAAAAAGAATCGACAACAGCCAGACGACATATTTGTAAGTGGAGCAGTTATTTAATTTCCTCACGATTGCAGCAGTTATTTAATTCTTTTGTGGGTTGATGACTTTTTTTAATTAAGAAACAAAAATGTATTATTACTATTTTGTCCATAAATTTGATTTGTAGAGTGAATTATTTGAGGGTAAATGATGTCTATAAAAATTGGACACCAAACTCTGGTATTGACTTTATATATTGGTATAGATATATATTGGTATAGATATTGGTATAGATGTATCTCTAGAGGTTTAAAACAATTCCATTTACTTGAATTTTTCTATTTTATTTTGAGGTTTAAAAACATTGAAATTTATCATATATGATCAAAATTAAGACATTATTAATTTATTGCATATTATAATTTTTTTTAATTAATTCAATTATTTTGTGAATTTTTTTATTATGTACTATTGTTTATTATTCACATGAATAAAAAAACACAAATCGAGTTTGATTTTAAAATTTAATATGTTGAAGAATATTTATTTTATTAAAAAATACTTCAGATATAGATATAATATTAAATATTTTTCGTACATCGCACAGATACATACACTAGTTATTAAATTAACGGAAATATTTTGATAATTGCTATTTCTTTTTGCATTTTAAATTGTTATTTTAATTTTAAAAGATTTTATTTTTGATAAAAAATATCTTTTGGAGGAAAAAATCACATTTAATATTTTAAAATTAATCTTAATTCAATCAAATATACCATTGGATTTGATGCATTTTTTTTTCTTAAAAACATTTGAAGAGTTATTTAAAAGATATATAAAAAATGAAAAATATTTATTTCTATATTTTTTTAATATTTTTATTTTTTTATTTATGTAAAATATTATTTAATATTAAATATTACCAAATTTTGATATCTAGAAATTTATAAAATTCTTTTTCGAATATATCTTCTTATATTTAGTTTAGTCTGTCAAATTAAAATAACTTTTTAAGACTGTTTTCTAGAAAGTAAGTTTTTTTTGAAGTAAAATAGTACTATGGTAGTTTACTCGGTGTTGAATTGTCGATAAATTGCTATTTGTAATGTACTAGGGTCTAGGGATGCTCCTGTTTTCACTGCTTGGATCCATGAGAAAGTTTGTTTTTGACAGTAATATAGTAGCTAAGGATGCTCCTATCTTCACTCTTATTGTATTGAATATTGATCCATCCCAAACTGTGCTTTCCGGTGGCTAAATATTAAGCTTATAATTCAACACATGCTAAAAACAAAATTAACATAAAAAGCCACGTGACATTTTTTATCTATCTTCATCCTAGTGTTTCATTGATTTACTTATAGTAATCTCAATTGAAATATTAGTATTATCATTGACAATTCAATTAAAATATTTGATAAAAAATATTATGCATGTAGCAAAATTAGTGATTAAATTAGTCACGTCTATATATTTATTATTTTATATATTTTTAGTATATATTTTTTATTTTAATTCTTATTTTATATTTGATAGCTAATTTTATATATATATATATATATTTTAAATTGATTGCATGAATTATTATCAACAAATAGGCATAGCAAATAGTTATGTAAAATATTTTATGTATTAAAATTAAACTTATTTAAAATTTATGTAAATTAAAATACTTATTATTTATATTAATTATGCTAGTCGTAGAGTATATTAAATTTAGCCATTAAAATTATTTATCATTATAGAATACATATTAAAATACAAAATATACATTAAAAATAAATTAAATTATATATACTATATAAATACATAAAGACTATTTTTGTTAATGAGTTATAGACTTATAACTCAAGTGGCATAATCTTTCCATACTCATTTAAAAGATTGCGATTTTGAATCTCTTTATCTTTGATAAAAAAAAATTATAAAAACTAATTTTAATAGTTGATTCTAATGCCCACATAACATTTTTATATTTTAATTAGTTTCTAAATAAAATCACGTGAACGAACAATCTTGATATTTCAAACCCTAGCGACCTTTGACTTTTTTGCATGCAAATTCGTGAGTTTGTTTGAGGACTGGAAGCTAAAAGCACTCACAAATTTTTGACGTGGCATTATGAGACTACATATAAATAGACAAACAATAACATATTAGACTGTGTGTGTGAAAGAGATGAACCGAGTTGGAACCATAACTCAAGGAAGGAAATGGAGAATGCAACAACCAATTCTTCATGTGAAGAGGAACAAAAACAAGATGAGCATGCATCTGCACCACAGACACAAGAAGCAGGAGGATGGCGATCAGTCTACTACATTATTGGTAAAAAAAAACAAAAGAGAAAGAACGATTTTTCTATCATATTAATTAGCAAAAACCCTAATCTTTTTTATAATGTTGTTGCTTAATTTGGGTTTTGAAGGTAATGAGTCGTTTGAAAAATTGGCATCAATGAGTTTGATATCGAATCTGACGATGTACCTGCTAACGAGGTACAATTTGAGTGCGATATTTGTGGTGAATGTGGTTCAAATTTGGAATGGATCATCCAATGTTGCATCTATAATCGGTGCTTTCATTTCTGATACTTATTTGGGAAGGTTTCGCACTCTCTTGTTTGGCTCCATTGCATCACTTCTGGTAAGCAAATCAATCATCACATCAATGTCACAATTACCAGGATAATGTTTTATTTCATTATTATATTTCCCCTTTTGGTAGTGTAACATTAACAAATTAGGATTTATGTCAAGGAATTACTCTAATGAACTTTTAAGTTGAAATAAGTTAAAACCCAAGAGATATATTTTGATAGAATAAATTATCATTTCTGATCATAAACAATATCCAATGCTTATAATTTTGACTTTGATACTCATTAAATTGGGTAGTTTTATAGTTACATTAGTTTATATCTTCTGTGCATAAATTCTTAGATAAGAAAAGATCATTTATTCTATTGTGAAATTGTTTTTTTTTTTTTTTTTTTTTTGAGTTATTAACATGGGGTAGAACATGAATTACATGAACAGGGTATATTGATAATGACCCTAACAGCAGGTATACATCAATTGAGGCCTGCTAACTGCACTAATAGGCCACATTGCCAGTGGCCACAACCGTGGCAGCTTGGTATACTCTTTTTCGCCCTCGCCATGTTATCTGTTGGCGCAGGTGGAATTAGGCCGTGCAACATTGCATTTGGTGCTGACCAATTCGATACCAAAACAGAGAAAGGCAGGGCACAATTGGAAAGTTTTTTCAATTGGTGGTACTTCACCTTCACCATTGCACTTGTGATCGCGCTAACTGGCGTTGTCTACATTCAAACCAATGTTAGCTGGACCTTAGGATTCGCCATTCCAACACTCTGCCTTGCTTTCTCAATAGCAATCTTCTTAATCGGCCGGCACACTTACATTCGAAAGAAGCCTCAGGGGAGTGTCTTCTCTGATATGGCAAAGGTGATCACTGCAGCATGTCGAAAGTGCAAGCTTAAGACCTCTGACAGAACACGTTACTATGATCCTGCTCCATCAGAATTGGACCACAACAATGTTAGCCTTGTTCGTACAGATAGGTTCAAATTTCTTGAGAAGGCTGCTATAATTTCTGATCCTAGTGAATTGAATCAACAATTGAAGCCGAAAAATGTTTGGAGGCTTTGTAGCTTGCAGCAAGTTGAAGAATTAAAATGCTTATTGGGAATTCTACCAGTTTGGGTGACAGGAATCTGTTGCTTCATTGTAATGGATCAGCAGAACACATTTGGTGTTCTTCAAGTTATTCAAACAAACAGATCAATTGGGAAACATTTCAAAGTTCCACCAGGTTGGATGAACTTGGTCTCAATGGTAGCACTTTCAATTTGGATCTACATCTATGAATGCATCTACATTCGAGTGACAAAGAAAATTAACAAAAAGGCTACTCGGTTAAGCATGAGCCTTAGAATCAGAATTGGGATTCTTTTGTCAATTTTGTGCATGCTTGTGGCCGCGATTGTGGAGCAGAAGCGCCGCGACTCAGCTTTGAGAGCAAAATCATTTGCTTCGCCGATGAGCTTCGCAGTGCTGCTGCCACAGTTTGCGCTGTCAGGTCTCAACGAAGCCTTCGCTGCTGTGTCCATAATGGAATTCTTCACAACGGAGATGCCTGAGAGCATGAGGACTGTGGCTGGTGCTGTATTCTTTCTGAGCTTGTCAGTTGCAAACTACTTAGGATCATTGATTGTGAACATTGTCCATAAAGCTACATCACATGGTGGGAGAAATTCATGGCTTGGTGGACATGATTTGAATGACAATAAGCTTGATTACTACTATTATCTCATTGCTGCACTTGGTGTTTTGAATTTTTTTTACTTCAATTTCTTTGCTAGCCATTTCTTGAGTAAAAAACCTAGCAATGATACAAAAAAGGTGCAGCCAAAGAATTCAATACTGAACCAGCAGAATGAAGAGCCACCTCAAGAGAAGGTATTTGACATAACAATTGATCCAAGATGAAAGAGGGAACATGATCATGCTAATTTGTTACATTTTATTTTGTTGTTGTTTAGTTTAGGTGTGATTGTAACAATCTTTTTTGTCTTGAACACTGTATTGTGCTAATTAGGTGTGGTATATTGCAGATCATAATTTAGATTTAGATATCAAGTTTGATGAACTAGCCTTCACCAGTGATTGTAGTTGGTTACTTTAAATTTCTCATGCAAAATTTTAAACTGTTCACTTATTAATTTTCATATCACATAAATTTGTATGTTTAAATCAAGATAAAAACTGACAAATTTTTTTGTGCCATCAGAATTTTTATGCACATGCCTCAGTTTTATTTTTTGGTTTCATATCTTCTCTAGTGATATAATTCCCACTATCTTTCTTTCCTACCTTTTCTTTTTTTCCTCTAAAATAATAAAACATTAAGATTTTTCTGTGCATAAAAAAAAATTAAAACTCATGCAATATGCTAAATTTCATCAGCATGAGCATTAGTGTAGACTGCAGAGATTATTCTAAATTAAAGAAAGAAGATTATTAAGTTTCTGAAAAATTCTTTTCAATTCTGACCCGTATGTATGTGTCTCATGCCAGAGTTTCGAAATCAATAATTTCCATGTAAAAATCTAATATAAAAAAATTGATGATATTTATACAAAAACCAACTCACTCTCCAACTGACTAATTTTATGCACTACTATTAGATAGATTAGATGAGATTCACACTTGAGACCAGTGTGAACAAAGAAACAAATAGATGTGATATTTATTCGCGCATTTTTGCATATATTTTGTCATTTATGAGCAGACTTATCTACAGACACACTGCAAAACAATACAAAACAAAAAGACAAAAAAAAAAAAAATACAAGAAAGAAAGAAAATTGAGTGACAAATCCAAATTTTTATTTTTATTTCTTTGAGTTTTATGATTGAATTATCTACTATTAAATTTAGCTTTTTTTTCTTTTTATAAATTTATGAGCACTTCAATGTATGAAACAAATAATTTCTTGGTTTAAATGAGAATAAAAATGCACTTTTTAATTTGTATATGATTTTAGATTTGATAATTTTCAGAAAAATAATGTAATATCGTTATTTATTGAGATATGATGATCATTATTCTGAAATAAATTCGATTTTTTGATAAATTCTACTTTTCAAAAAAAAATGTGAATTCTCTTTTCGAAAATAAAAAATTATTGTAATTCATCTCCAACAATTTTGCTTTTCGAAAATTAAATAAAAATTATAATTTTCCTCCATAAAATTTTGTTTGTCCCTACAGTTCTATAAATCACTAATAATCTCCATTTTTGAGAAATTTTACCTCCCAACAAATCTTACAAAAATCTTTTAATCTTAAATCTGAACATTTGATTAAGAGATTGTGAAAATTTCGCTATCTCCCTTATTTTGATCACATGAGGTTGCGTTTGCACTTTGGCGAGCATAACTAATCAATAACAAGAGGCAAGTAGCAGTAGAAGTAGAAGACATGGAGATGGATATATCAATCATTGATTAGAGCAATGCTAATTAGTGCACTGACACATCAAAGACTCCAACTTTGAACGTTGAGTCTCTTCACACAATTGAAGTTAGTATCAAAATTGTTGTTGAATTACGTATACTTATTTATTGCCACTGATGAATATTATACTACCCGCATTTATTTATCTTTTTCTCCATGAAAAGTACTATTTAATTGTTTCATCGGCATTGATTGATCAAGTTTTGTTCCCCTAAATGTTGTAATAATCTCAAAGTTGATCTTTATTATTATAAAGGCAAGAATACAAGTAAAAATAAATAGGGGTCCTTAGCCAACATTTATTTGAAGTAACAAGAGAGAAGTAACAAATAGATCTAAATCTGGGATCGAACGCATAGTTTCAGGAGAGCAGGATAGAATTGTTGGGACAAAGGAAGCTTCAGAAGTAGGAAGGAGGGGTGATCTAGGTTCGCATAAGTATAGCAGTGTTGGTCGAAATATGGAGTTTCGTGAAGGTTTTGTTGGTCACCCACCTAATTAAAGAAGCAGTGAAGGCTGCACTGGAAAAAAAGGAGGAAGGAGCGAGGGGAAATGACCTTAAAGAAAGATGTAATGGATGAGGATGATCTCATTGAGAGAGAGCTCGAAGATGGCGTTGAATTAACAGTTGAGGACGAGAAAAACAAGCGCCAGAGATGTGTTAGTTTTCATTCTCCCATTCATGAGTCTGCCATCAACATCTCCTCCACTTTTCTATTACCCTACCATCGACATTTCCATAAACTAAGGATATAAGATCTTAGATTTGAGAATATAAGCTTCACTATTGGCCCAGTCTCCACCCTTAGTAACATGTTTTTACCGAAAATAACAGAATGGAGGGATGAATTATGGGTCAACATGGAGAGCTGATTCTCTCTGGTAGGATTAAAGCCAAATTTGCTTGCTGGAGGTGGTTTAAGTGTCTGTGTGTATAAAATTAATTTTGTAAATTTGATTTTAATAAGAAGTAAGTTTGTGTTAAAGTGATTTATGTTTGGTAATTTTTATATTAAAATAGATTATAATAAAGTAAATATTGTTTGGTTTGTACTATTCAACCTCACATTTAAATAAAAAATTATTAAAATAGACATCAACTTAAATAATCTTTTTATATTATCCTATCATTTTAATTTAAATATTTGAATAGATTTTATTAGTTAATTTTATAATAAAATTAATATTTACTTACTAAAATAAAAATAACATATAAAAATAGATAAAATATATTTTTAAATATATATATATATATATATATAATCAAATATATTATATTTTTTAAGTATTAATGTGAGAATGTTAATTTAGTATTTTTCTTTTACATCGTATTTTTATTCTAGTACTCTCAATAATCTTATTCTTAATATTTTTGAAATTTAACGTTTATGATTTTATTATTATCTATGATTATTTTTTTATTTAATTTATATTTTTTAATGAAATCATAATCTATATTATAAAAAAATTACACTAAAATATATCATACGAGAATTACAATTATAAAAGAGACTATTAAAAATAATAAAAAATTAAAATTTACTTTGTAGTGATTGAAATAAATTTAAAAGTTCTTGATATTTTTTGTATAGTATATTTTTAGTATTTTTAGTACTTTTTTTAGTATGGATCGATAAATCATATTTTAAAAAGATAATAACAAACATAATATACAAAAATCACAATTATAAAAGTGTATAATGTCAATAAAACAGTTGACAAAAAAATAGAAATGATAAATAATAAAAAATAGAGCTCATATCAATACAAATAACAATAATTTTATAAATAATACAATAACATGCATAAAAGATAAAGTTGGTAAAAAATAAATAAATGATTAGTATTTATGGCTAAAAGCCCGTTAAAAAAATGCAGAAGCTAAAACTTATTACTTCTTGTAAACGTAATTTTGGTAACATAATCACTTTTGCGTTTATGAAAAAAAATTGCCAAACCAAAAGTTAAAACTTTCAAAAAAAATTTAAACGTGCTTTTTTCCTTCTAACGTATTTGCCAAACACACCCTAATGTTAGGGTTTGCAATTTGCATATCGTTATGCAATTTTGCATTTTCTTGATTGTTTTGTAATTTTAGGTTTTTCTTGGGAGGCTGGGATTTTGTTGTAATATAATATTTTAGAGCTAACTATCTAAAATTTAGGATGGTAATCTTTGTTTATAATAGCTTAGGAGACACACATTAATATTTGTGTATAACATTTCCTTCACAATATTAAACTAAAATACTAAAAGTAAAATATAAAAATAACAAGATAACTAACCTATAGAAATTAGACAAAATATTTGATGAAGCTCAAGTAAAGAATTACATTCAATTGAACTGTCTAAAATTTCTAACCAAATCTTTTATATTTTTAAAGTAAATTTTTATAAGCGTCACCAGGATGATTTTAGGTGTAAGGATATGGAAGCTTTGTCTCCACTATAATTTAAAATTTTTTTAAGTAGTATATGATAATAATATTTATTTACTTTCGTTAAATTGTTGATTTTGACCCAACAATAATATTTTATTCAACTTTTAAAATTTGATATTCAATTTGAGAATTTTATATTAGATGTATTATAATGATCAATTCTCAACTTTAAATGAGATTAGTATTCTTTCTTAGGAATCGACTTGAAAGAATATTATTTATCCATTGATATTTCTTCTTTTAAAGTTAGTTTTAGTTTTTCATGTGACAACTGCATTAATTGAAAGAATTTTTTAAACTATGAATATCATCAAAACCTAATTGTATTGGATGTGAATTTTTAAATGATTATTTAGTGATATATATAAAAAACGATATTTCAATTATATTTTTAAGAAAAAAATTATTCAATCTTTTTAAAATATGAAACTTAAAAAAATAGTATACATATGTTATTATTTAAATTAGTATTTTAGTATTTTAATTTGATAATTAGATATTTTTAAGATTAATCATATTTTATAATAATAATAATAATAATAATAATAATAATAATAATAATAATAATAATAATAATAATAATAATATGTGTAACATTCCAGACCACCCGCTAGCACGATATTATCCGTTTTGGCACACAAGACCTTACGATTTTGTCTTTGACCATAAGGATGATAACCGAAACTCCCACACTCACTCGTCAAAACGCATCATGTTAGGAAGAGGTATCCACACCCTTATAAGGCATGAGCCCAGCGTCCTCGTTAGCAGATCGATCCGGGCTCTCGCTCTGATACCATTTGTAACATCCCAGACCACCCGCTAACACGATATTGTCCGCTTTGGCACACAAGGCCTCACGGTTTTGCCTTTGACGATAGGGATGATAGCCGAAGCCCCACACACTCACTCGTCAAAACGCGTCATGCTAGGGAGAGGTATCCACACCCTTATAAGGCATGCTTCGTTCCCCTCCCCAAACGAAGCATGCCTTATAAGGGTGTGATACCTATCCTTAGCATGACGCATTTTGACGAGTGAGTGTGGGGGTTTCGACTATCATCCCTATCGTCAAAGGCAAAACCGTGAGGCCTTATGTGCCAAGTGCTAGCGGGTGGTCTCGGATGTTACACTATGTGTGCATAAAAAATAACCATTCGTAAAAATATATATTCAAATACAAAATATATATATTAAAAAGGATCCCGCTAGGGAGACAATGGATTATTTGTACAATGTGTACAATGGGCTATTAAGTTACAAAATGAACATCCCCCATACTATCTAGAATAACCATCCGAGTACTAGCGATAATAAACATCTTTCCAAAAGTTTAAAGGTAACATAATACCATACATGATACCACTCATCCCAAAAACTTCAGCTGATGAAAATAGGTAATATTAATGATTATATCTCTAATACTCTCTAAATCTCCATTGTACACATTGTATAAATATTCCATTGGCTCCTCATACTTTCCCTATTAAAAATGAGTTAAATAACATATATTTATACACAAATACATAATAAATAATTTATTAGCTAATTTTTTTGTACATATAATATTTTTTATAAAATTTATTTTCATGTTATATATATTTTACTCCCATTATCAAAATTTTCTGGATCTTTCACTAAACCGCCACCATGTTCATACACGCCATTCCCTAAACATCAACGTCTTGCTGTTCTGCACCCAAGTCGAGCAATGATTTGCTGCCACATTAGCAATTAAATTGAGTCGATTTGGAGAATTGAGAGCGCTGTTAGGGAATGGCGATTATGCTGAATTAAGCGGTGGCTCGTTTGTGTACCTAGGTTTGAGTACGGAAGGCAATCGGCGTTTCCAGTGAGAGTACTTGATTCTTAAATTGGGGATGTCAGAAACAAGAGACTAGACTGAAGAAAAGATTTGTATATTATTGAGTGTATTTAAATTGTCTATTCAAGTTGTCTGTTCAAGTTGTCTGTTCAAGTTGTATGGAATGATACAATATAGAACGGTATTTATAAGTACTAAGAGAATCGAAATAATAAAGACGGAATATCCTATAATAAATATTCAGATATGCTAAATAATGCTAATTGATCTTAATTATATTCTAACATCCCCCTTCAAACTCAAGTGACAACTTGAGTTTGAAACATATTTAAAACAACGAAATAAAGAGAAAAAAACTGCATAAACTGATAAAACGGGTGCAGACGGAACTGTCGGAAGGAAGCGCAGATGGAATTGCCATTATCTGAAAGAAGTGCAGACGGAACTGCCGAAAAGAAACGCAGATGGAACTGCCACGAGAAAACGCAGACGGAACTGCCATGAGAGAACACAAACAGAACTGCCACGAGAGAACGCAGATGGAACTGCCACGAGAGAACACAGACGGAACTGCCGAAAGCGAGCAAAAACTATATAATTTCTTCATGAGGATAGGTAAGCAGCAGATGACAATGGTGTTTGATCATTTGACTCGAAAAAAACACAAGACAGAAAGAACAGGCTAATCGGTGAGGTGAAAAAGTATTAAAGGAGTGACAAAAAGAAAGAAAAAATGGCATAGAAAAAAAAGTGTAAAAGCTACGGTGATTTTACCGCAAGAAAAATAACCTATTCTCTTCAAACCATGGCTCTGATACCATGTTAGAAACAACAGACTAGACTTGAGAAAGGATTTGTATATTATTGAGTATATTCAAATTGTCTGTTCAAGTTGTATGGAATGATACAATATAGAATTGTATTTATAAATATTAAGAGAATCGAAATAATAAAGACGTAATATCTTATAATAAATATTCAAATATGTTAAATAATACTAATTAATCCTAACGGATCTTAATTATATTCTAACATGGACTTGAAGTTTTGTTTCGTTGAACTTACAACGTTTATGACTGCTACCGATTGGGTTGAGTTCAGAGGCATGGGTAACTTGGCAATTGCGGGTCATGTAGGTTGCTTTCTTTTTATCGATTCTTCTTTTACTTTCTAAAGATAATGAGCCTTTTTTTTTTTTTGAGGTTTGGGCTTGATTTTAAAATTTAGAAAAAGATTATGTTAAAAATATGTAAATATAAAATAATAGGTTGAGGCGAATCTATAATTAATTTTTGCAATTCCATTGAAAGGATGCTTTATGTGAAAGTTCCATAAAATACTTTAACTAAAAATTAATAGCCAACTTGGAATTCTTCATATTGTAGTATATGGCAATACTAAAAATTACAAAGAAGCAAGCACTACTTATGAAAACCTAAGTAATGCCAATAAGTTCATCTTCCATATATTTAACTACAAAAGACCAAATCATACCAATACTTAAGAACAACATAGAGAGCTCCATTACAACACCTTTTGCCATAATCAAAGAAATAAGTCCACAATCCAACCATAAGCGCAGCTTCCCTTCATGTGATAGTAATAACTAATAATAAGCCACATATTTACACCAAAATGCCAATGAAAACCCTATTTTTGCAAACCAAAAGTAATCAAGCGGGCGAAAGATCTCCACCGCAGCTCCTTCAATCACCACCAATGCTTCTAAAGTTCGATTCTTCTACCCTACTAAAGTTAACAAGGCACTACTTTAAAAAAGAAAATAATGCCTTGTTTTCTTCTCTTTTTGTATTTTTTTCTAGGAACTAATATATTTTCTTAGTCTAAAGAAACCGATATAATTATTAAGTTTTCAATCTTATAAAGATTTGTTACTTTGAGTTTTAATTTTTGTAAGATTCTTTCTCTGATTTTAGTGGTCATAGTTTATCTTCGTCAATTGCTGACATTGTAAGATAAGTTAAAACATTTAACTTTATCATATCAGCATTTAACCAAAGCAAACTACAACTAAAATCAAATATTTTTTACAAAAATCAACTAAAATCACAAATTTTAGAGAAGTTGAAAACTTATTTGACTATAATATCATGACCACATAGAATCTGCATAAGAGGTATGGTCAAGGCCCATGTCGATGTCAAAAATGGGCTTGGAGGGTGGGGAGGCACTATTGGTTGGGCTTTGGGGTTGGGTCCAGTAAGAGGAGGATGCAGTCTGGCGCACCCTGAGATGCACAGCCTCAGCCTGAGCCACAGCCAATTGGATTTGCAACGCATCAATTTGTTGTTGAAGAGAAGAGATGGCTCCCACACAGCCATAAACAGGGTCCCTCACTCTTGCATTTGCCTCATACACCATGCTGCTCACTGCATCTCCTCTCTGATGCTCTGGTAGCTCCTGCAAAAATCTCTAACTTTGTTATTTTTAAATTCTCATGCATTAAACTTTGTATGTTGCCAAATGTTTGTGTTACTTTTTGTAAATTTCTTATTACATTTTAGTCTCTATTATAGAGTATTAGAATCTAGGTTGAATAGGTCTAACTCAACATTAAAGTTAGTTCAAGAATGAGAGATATCTTACACTAAGTTATTTAAAAGTAGCATTCTTGAGAGATTTATAATTTATAATATATTTTTTACACTTAAAAACAATTATTTGAAAAATGAACATTTGTACATAAGTGATATATTAAATCGAATATATTAGAATTAAAATTTAACAGGATTAATTCAATTCTAAAAGTTAGTTCAAGAAATGAGAAATGTCTCATGCTTAAAAATTATCTAAAAATTATAATCTTAAAAAATATAAGACTTATAATATAAAGCTGGCGCTTAAAAAATTGAGTCAGTCAAGTCTAAATATATGATAACCTACATAAACAACGTGTTCTATATTAGAACAGCATAATAAAATTAAACTCCTTAACTACATTACATCAACTTAATGCGTGTTCACATATCTTTCGTTAACCAAAAGCTAAGGACTTTGACAAAGAAATAAGCAATTCATTTTCTTTGCTTCATTAGAAAAATGGGCACCAAGCAGACAGCTTCACGTGGCGCAGAAGCAGAATTTGTTAGCTTCAAACCTCCCTCTTTTTTTTTTTTTTTAAATATTGTTAGAAAGTGAAGATATTGTTCTCAAAATCGCGTTGCTTGTTAACACTTGGTGCTTGACATTGAATCTGGATGCCAAAATCACGTTAAGGGACTCTAATTGGGTCACCCCAACCGGCAACCATATGATAGGAAATTAAACAAACTTCAAATACATATTTGGAATCCGAAGATGTTTGATAATTAAAAAAAATAGTAAAAAATAATCAAAATTTATTTAATAAAAATTAGATAAAATAAATTTTGACAATTTTTTTTGTCTTTCTAATATTATTTTTTTGAATAAATGTCATTTTGATCATTTCTAACAATTCAAAAAATTATTTAAGTGGCTCATATAAATAGTAAATTGTTATTGGGGTTTATGATCACTTAATCCAGTGACCATTTAAATTAATTACTTAAATAATCAAAAATCAATTAAAGATTTTTAAATTACAGAGAAACGTGTTGTCGTTTGAACAAAAATAAACGATAAAAACTGAAAAGGACATTTACGCTAAATATTTCAAATATACAATAATTAAACAAAGATAAGCACAAACCTTGTCAAAGTATTGGTTCTCTCTCCTTTCTTTTCTTTTTTTCTTTTTTAAATTCTTTGTAATTATATATTTTATACGAACCACATGGCAGACCAAAAGATGTGGGACAAATAGATAAGGACGTACCGTGAGATTTCAATGCGCCGAACGCCTAATTTTCTTTGGCTTTTCTAATTTTTCAAGTGCTACTAAAAAAGAAAAAAAAGTCATATATATGGTATGTGGTTTTGGCTAACTCCGAAATATTTTTTACCAATAACTCAAAAAAGTCAAAATCCTAGCTAACGCTAAAGAAAAAATAATAATTACTATATTTTTTATATTTTCTTTCAATTTTTATCAAAAGGGAAAAAAATAAAAAAATATTCACAAATATAATATATAAAACATTATTAAAAAAGATAAAGTCATGTTCTACTTTAGACTTTATTATCGTAAAATAAAATGGATGTTACTCAGAATAAATTTATATTCCATTTAATACTAACAAAGTAACAAAGTTAAAACAAGTATGTAAATATCGATTAAACTATGTTATTTTTGTCAAAATTAAACCAGACAAATTAATTGACCGAAAAATCGATAAACCAAAATTTGAATCGATCTAAATTAATATTCTTTTTTATAGAAATTGACTACAATACTCTTGTTATAAAAATTGACTAAAATATTTTTATTTTTATATATATATTTTAAAAATTCTAAATCCTAAATCCTAACCTATCACAGCATAGAGAAAAGAAAATGTTTAGAATTCTCAAAAAATATGTAGTAGAAGTATTTTAGTCATTTTCTATAATAGAAGTATTGTAAACATTTTTTATAAAAAAAAATAATTTAGATCGATTCAAAATTTGGTTTACTGACTTTTTAGTTAAATCAATTTGTCCGGTCTAATTTTGATAAAAATAATTTGATTTAATTGATTATATATGTTAAATTTTAATTGTTAAAAAAATATTTAAAAAAATATTTTAATAAGTATCATTATGTGACTGGCTTCCTTTTTCATTTACCTGTCTTATTTGCTGTTCTTTATCCAAATAGGGTGAAGAAGTCTATTATTTCAAGAGTCTTACTAACTTGTGTATTGAAAGTACATTTTAAAAGTATTACAAGAAAAATGCTTTATCAAAAAATATTAAAAAAAATATTTTTATTTTAATGTATTAAATATATTAAAAAAAATTATATTATTACTCTTAAAATATATGAAAAAAGCATAAGTTAGTTAAATTCTGCGTTAGTCTATCTTCAACTTTCATATAAGTCATTACTAGTGTTATAACGACGGATGAGTGATAATCTACCAATCCCCTGAATATATAAAACAAAATAAATACATAAAAATATTATTCAGTTCCTTTTAAATTAAATTCTTTACAAATGCTATTAGCATATCATTTGTTGAAAAACTATATTATAATAACCACTAGTGAGTGATCCTACAACAATAATGTTCCTCAAGCCTCAACAATAGTAAAAATAAAAAATAAAATAAAAAAATGCATGGGGAAATAATAATGGTTAAAGATGATGATGAATTGAAGAAGAAACCTGAAGCATCTTGTTGACATTGCTGGCACCAAAGACCTTATGCACATTTGCAAACTTGTGAGGCTCGTCGGCCGGGAAATACGGCGCAAAGACGCAATCCACGGCGCACCTTCGGCGGAGAAGCTTGCATGCAGCACAAGGTGAGGCTGAACCCTGCTTCCTACCACCCTCTTTCATATCGAAACTATAAATGAAAAATGTACGGCCTTAAGTTAATGAAGAAAAAGAAGAAGAAATAATGTATTGGGAGTCAAGAAAAGAAGGAGAATGAGAAAGAGACACAAATAAGAGAGGGCGTGTGGTAGTTGTAGGGACTAGTAGGGGTGAAGAATGCCCTTTCATTATATAACCAAAGGAAAGGCCAAAAGCTATAACTTAAGATTGTTGGACATTTATGTGGGTCCAATCATGTATTCATGTTTCCTTCTTTTATTTTTTAATTATTTATTTTTACATTCGACCGGTATTCTAAGATTGTTGGACTAATCTCTCCGGTTCGTTGATATATATAATAACCTAACGATATAAAGAAATTTTATAACTAACATATCATTTAAACTCTTAAATTTTTTTTATATGACAAATTAAAAATTAATTCGTTATAAATTATAATTATATTTAAAAATTTGTTATTAATTAATAATTTATTACATACACAAGATAGAATTTAAACCAACGACATTTATTTAAGTAGATTAATGAGTTAATCACTAAATTAATTCAAATAATTTTTACTTTTTTTTTGTCGGATAAATTTAGCAGTCTCTGACTTTAAGCATTACAACACCACAATTCATCCACATTATACATTCACACATATGGAGACAGAGACTAAAACAGAGATATAAAGACACAAAATCATGTTTAGCATATGATATATTGATAAAAATATTGTGTCCAAAGATACTAAATTAGTGTATTTTATGACTTTTTTGACCGGGACAGAGACACTAATAAAAAACACAACTTATTTTTTTTATTATTCATATCAAAATTTCATAATTATATTTTTTATCATTATATTTTTCTGCTCAAATTTTTATATGAAAAAAGGAGAGTAAATTGGACTTTCTATGTGTTCATAACACGCAGCAGAAGAAAAGAAAGTAATCCTAAAAATCTATTTTGTGCTTAAATTTTATTCTAATATGTCAGGTCTAAATATCTGAGTACGCTAGTAAAAACAAATTTTTTCCTTCGATGGTACAGAAGGTGCTATGCGTATTCACATCGAGACTAATCTTTACTGTCAACTCTTTGATCAACTGATATCTTATCTGAATTAAGAAACTTCTTGCACGCAACTCGTTACAAATCAACAAATTATTCTCTAACAATTAGACTCACATATCTTTGGGTATGTAGAGATAAAGGAATAAAAATTTTTGTGTGTTAGTGTATTTCTTCTACTCTTGTCATACATATATATAGTATCATATTTGTTATTGATTTCAAAACTGAATCATATCTTATCGTATTTCAAATTGAAATCTTATGAATCATATCATATCACAATTCCATTTGAAACAAAATCGGTTATGATCTCATCCAAATTTAAAATTTAAATCTAAAAATAGAATAACTAATTATTTCTGATTTTCATTTAATATTCTCAATTATCATATTATTATTATACAGTCTTGCTACACATACAAGCCTTTTTAGCAAACAAGTTCAAACAATTTAACCCTAAGTCAACAAAATCCACTCACATAACCCGCGCGTGAAATCACGTCGTTCCTCCTCCAACGTTTGTATCCCGCATTCCTCCTCCTCCTTCTTTGCATTCCTCCTTCTTTTTCTTCGCGTTTCTTCTTCTTTTTCTTCAAGTGTTTCACCTCTTCGTCGTTTTTTATTACTGCTATTGTTGCTGCATTTTTTTCGTCATTCTCTTTCTATTAATTTTGCAACATTATGTATTTTTTTCTTTGTTTAATTTTTTTACCCAAGAAGAATTATGAGAAAATAGAAGAAGAAGAAAAAGAGCTTTAAATTATGCAAAACTTATCAGTACAAATACACCGAAAATTCTTAACAATACACATAAATGTCTTTGTTTTGCACTAAAATTTGCTACAAATACACAAAAATATTCTTTAATGCTGTATTTTTTCTTCTTTTTTTTATTTTTCTTACTTTTAGTTGAATGAATATAGATTCATCCTCTTCTAAATAATTTTGTAGCATTATGTATTTTTTCTTTTTCTTTATTTGATTTTTTTTGTTTTTATTCTTGTTAAGAGAGTAAAACAAGAAGAAACTTGAGAAGATAAAATAAGAAGAAAAAGATAAATAAGAAAAAAAAAATAAAAATAATGATGATGATGAAAAAGAAGAGGAAGAAGCAGCAGAAGATCTGAGGAGGAAGAGAAAGAGTTTTGAATTATGCAGAATTTATCAGTACAAATATACCGAGAATATTTAACAATACACATAAATGTCTTAGTTTTACACCAAAATTTGCTACAAATACACAAAAATATTTTTTTAATGCAGCATTTTTTTCTTCTTTTTTTTCTTATTGTTTTCTTTCTTTTAATTGAATGAATGTAAGTTCATCCCCTTTCAAGTAATTTTGCAGCATTATGTATTTTTTCTTCTTCTTTGTTTGATTTTTTTGTTTTTATTCTTGTTAACAGAGTAAAACAAGAAGAAATGTGAGAAGGTAAAATAGAAGGAAAAGATAAATAAAAAAAAAAGATGATGATGATGATGATGAAAAAGAAAAAGAAGAAGCAACAAAAGATGAAGAGGAGGAAAGGGAAGAGTTTTGAATTATGCAGAACTTGTCAATACAATACACCGAAATTTCTTAACAATATACAAAAATGTCTTAGTTTTACACCAAAATTTGCTATAAATACACAAAAATATTTTCTTTAATGCTGCATTTTTTCTTCTTTTTTTTTTTCTTATTTCTTTCTTTCTTTTAGTTGAATGAATGCAGATTTATTCTTTTTCAAGTAATTTTGTAGCATTATATATTTTTTTATTTAATTTCTTTTTTTTTTATTCTTGTTAAGAGAATAAAATAAGAAGAAACTTGAGAAAATTCTATGGCAAAAATTTTGGATCAGGTAACGTCATCAATATAGCAAAAATTCTATGATAACGATAACAATAACGACGATAACGATAACGACAATACGTATAAGAAGAAGACGACGATGATTATAACAATGATGATCATTATAATGAAGATGATGGAGGAGAAGGAGGAAAAGGAAGGAGGAGAAGAAAGTCCAATAAGAAAAGAAAGAGGAAGATGAGGAGGAGGAAGAGGTGATGGTGGTGGTAACGACAATAATAAAAGAGAAAAATCAACGAAAAAAAGGAGAAGAAGAAGAAGACAAAGGAGTGACGAAGAAAAAGAAGAAGGAGGAGGAGAAGAAGAAGAACGTGCAGCAAGACTGTAAGTGTAAATAACTTGTTTGACTTGCTTGGTTAAATGATTTGTACGTAGAGATTAATTGATTGTTATATTCTTGGTGCTAAGTAATAATATTCTATTTGAATTAATATAATTATTTATTTTATAAAATTAAAATAATAATTAAATAATTCTACAACAAAGATTAGAATACTCGTTAGTGTGTTACTCCATAGGTTCAACACTATGCGAATAGTTAATTAGTCAAACTAAATTTACTAATCAAGGTTGGCGTCTAGCAACACTCCTCGACGACCCGTGAATGAAAAAGAAAAAGAAGAAGCAAAAGTATAATTGCTTCCATCTTTTCACTCTTGGTTAACCTTTTATATTTAGAGAATGATTTAATTGTCAAACTCTAACTTGTTACTATTATTATAATAAACTGTGAATGACCTAAAATACGCATTTCTTCATTCATTCAATCTCCTTGGTCAAGATTTTATTAATCTCAGTCATTATAATCATAGAGCTCAAATTCTTTATCGAGAGTTGATGAACTTTTAATTGACTAATCACTAATTTTACAAGTATTTATTAAATTATACTAATATCCATTCAACTAGCACCCTAAGGTATTAGGTGTCCGGAATCAAAGTATAATAAATACATTGTTAATTACTAGGGATAAGTACTTTTTTCGTCCCCAAGGTCTGGCGTCAAAATCAAAATTGTCCCCGACCTTTTTTTCTTATTAAAATCATCCTCAACGTTACAAAACATTATAAAATCGTCTTTTTCTACTTCAATTTTATTTTTTTTACCAAATTACCCTTATTAAATAATAAAAATAATTAAAAAATTAAAAACAAAACCTAACCCCCCCAACTCCCTCACCGTAACCCCCACCCCTCACCCCCTCACCGTAACTAGGGGTGGCAAGCGGGGAAGCCCGCCCCGCCAGAAGCCCGCCATTTGGCGGGCTGGCCCGCCCCGCCCCGCCTAGTGAGGCGGTCCCAGAATCCTAGCCCGCCCCGCCTAACGGCGGGCTGGCGGGCCGGCGGGCTAAGCCCGCCAAATATCCTCTTTTTTTTTTTTTACTTTTAACTATTAAATAATATATATAAAGATATAAAAAAAATCTCTTTTGTTTTTTACTTTTAACTATTATAATTTCTAAAAGTATAAACAAATTATAATTTTTGTATTCACAAACATTAAAGTCTTTGTAATTATAAATATTGTTTCCAAAGCAAAATAAACATAATCCAAAACATAATTAACAATATTATCTCTAAAACAAAACAAACATAATCTAAAACACCCAATTTTCATCTTCATTCTCTTGTAAGTTGGGTTGGGGAAGTTGGGTTTTGGTAAAAAAAATTATAAAAATACCCCTTGCTAAAAAAAGACTAAGCTCGGCGGGGAAGCCCGCCCCGCCCCGCCAAAGCCCGCCAAAACCAGCGGTTTTAGCGGTGCGGGTTAAGCGGGCTTTTGCTATTTGGCGGTCCCAATTTTCCAGCCCGGCCCACCTTTTTTGGCGGGTTACGCGGGCCGGCCCGGCGGGTTTAGGCCCGTTTGCCACCCCTAACCGTAACCCCCACCCCTCTCACCCCCTCACCCCTTTCTTCATCACCACTAACCCAGTAACCCCCAATTTTCTTCTTCATCACCAAACCTCTTACCATCTTCTTCATCACCAAGCCTCTTTCTCTCTCCCTCCCTCCCCAAAACTCTTACTCTCCCTCATCATTTATCCCTAATCACAAAATAAATAAAAAATTCAGCAACAACATCAATCACAAAATTAGCAACAATCCATCATCAATCATGTATATGTTCTTTAAAAATTAAAAAAAGACAAAAAAAAAAAAATAGGAAGAGCGAAGAACAGAGAAAGAAAAGGAAGCCTTGGCCAATCTTCTTCTACTCTTCACCATCACCTCTTTTCCTTCGCACCTCCTCATTCTCCCTTTCCTCACCATCATCACCACTGCCACCATAGCCAAATCATCATCATGCAATTACTATAATAAGAAGCAATTACTAATTTACTATAATCAAAATCAGTATCACCAATAATAAATTAACAACAACAATTGTGAAGGGTGAATCAACAATGGTGAAGTAACAACAAAAACAAAAATAGAAGCAGAAGTAGAAGTAGAAGGCAGAAAGCAAAAGCAGAAAAGCAGAGGCAGCGACGGAGAGTCGGGAGCTGGACGGCAGTGGCAATACCTCCATGCAAGCTTGCGGCGGCGGGCTGGACACAGGGGCGGCGGCGGGTGCACCTCCGAAGCAGCCCAAACGACAACATGAGGGGGTGGGGTTACGGTGAGGGGGTGAGGGGGTGGGAGTTACGGGTGAGGAAATGGGGTGAGGGGGTTAGGGAATGGGAACTGATGATGATGATGATGATGGGATGGGATTTGGGGTTAAGAGTCAGAGAGTAGGAGGAAGGAAAATTGGGGGTGGGTTTGGGGTGGGGGGAGAGACGAAGAGATGTTGGGTGTGGGTGGGGTGGGGTTTTATTTTTTAATATTATTTTTATTAATAGTTAAGGGTAATTTGGTCCAAAAAAATAGAAAAGGACGATTTTATAACGTTTTGTAACGTTGAGAATGATTTTAATAACAAAAAAAGATTAAGGACGAAATTGATTTTGACCCCAGACCTTGGGTACGAAAAAAGTACTTATCCCTAATTACTATGATAGTCGCAGGGCAAAAAAACTCTATATGCACCATCTATTGACAAATATGCGGTAATTATAACTATTAAAAATTCTCAAAGTAAGTCCGTTCAATGGTCATATCTCTATATGTACCATCAATATATATAATTTAATAAATAAGATATATTAATTTTCATCCAATAAAGACCATTATATATATTGATCTATCTGAACTGTTAATATCTTTCTTAATAATCCTATGACCAAGAATAGTTTATATTAAATTATAAAAAATTTTTCTTTCATTATTATAATCACTGTTATAATAATAAATATCTAAATTTAATCAAAGATTTTATTATATTAATTTTTTAATATAATAACATTAATAAATTATTTGATACATAATAGATTGAATTATAGTCATACAATTTATTCTCAACACTTTTATAATTTTTTTTTGTTTATTACCAACTAAAATATAAGAACAATAATTTTTATGTCTCTATTTTTTATTTTATGTCTTATTCTTAATATTTTGTCGTATCTTATTTTCAATGTAACCTTAAGAATTCCATTCACTATTTGATATATGCCATGATTCAAACCTATATATACAGCATATTAAGAGAGACATAATTTATCTCTCCAACTAAGCCTCTGCTGCAAGTTGTCTTTACTACTTGACTAAGAAGTTGTTGGCTTTCATTTATTATTTATTTGATCTTTTAACTTCTATGAAACTTATAATTATTTAAAGATTTTACTCATTTAAAATGACAAAATATTATTATCTCTTTTAAGTATTAACCATGCATGTTTTTCATTCTATAATATTTGGATTTTAGACTATTGATTAAGAAAGTTTACCATTTAAGTAATACAATGTTAGTTTTTATTTATTTGTTAATTTGATAGTTTTTCCATTTCTGAAAAAAAAAAAAGAAAAAAAGAAAAGAGATTCGGTTCTAGTTACTTAACCTTAGCCTTAATGTGGATGCCTTTGTTCTTTATTTTATTTGCTTGTGTACAAACTGCTAGCAGCTATTTGACTTTGCTCCTATCTAATTTGAGAGTTTTGTGTAATAAGCCTTGTAAAAGATGCATGGGTGAGTCAAGATAAGGAGAAAAACTAAAAGTAAAGTATATGAGAGAAGATCAGAAACAAGGCGAAATATACAGAAATTAATTACTATACTATGGAAACAATGTGGAATCTGGCTTGAAGTACTGTAATATTTATTATTTTTTGATGGATTTGCTAAGAATAGAGATCATATAGACAAGAGGACTTTAATTAATTACTTTACTTCTTTCAAAAAAAAAAAATTGTAATTACTTTACTTTACATGCATTCACCGAGAAAAGTGAGAGTCAAAAAAGGGAGCGACCCAAATCCACACTCACCCAGATTTGATGGAGATCAAAGGAATATAATGAGAAACACAATTAATCACATACATTATTCAATTCCCAGAGATTAATAAGGATGTTCCGGCAGCCGCTTTTGTTGTCACACACTTTTCTCTCACAACTAAATAAGTGTTTTATTAAGGAGTCTTAATATAATGCAAGGATAAGAAATTGGGTAATAATCTCTTTTAGATTAAGTTGTTTTTGTTAAGTACAAAAGTCTCATCATCTTAAAGGTGAGTAGAAAACATTTCAAAATAACAAGAAATAAAAGAAAAAAAATAGAAAAGGACATACAGAATTTAATTTTAATATAAAATAATATATATATATATATATATATATATATATATATATATATATGTGTGTGTGTGTGTGTTAATAGTCAATTTTGTCCCCGAAAGTGTCATCGATCTCCATTTTCGTCCCCGAAAGTCAAAATTAATCAAAAACGTCCTCGAAAGATACCCGTGTTGATCACGTTCGTCCTTCCGTCTTCTCGGTTGATGAGATGGCAAACGGCCGCTTACGTGGCACGTTAACTGCCAAGTTGGCAGTGAAGCAGGACGACGTCGTTTTGATTGAGTGAGGCAGAAGCGTTGAAACGTCGCCGTATTGTGTTCTGAAGAGGTTTTGAAACGTTGCGATGCCTTACCCCTGTCTCATATCAACCATCGCTCTGTCTTTCGCTCCAAAAGGTGTCGTCTCCCACAAGGTATGCCCTAAGTGTGGAACCGAAGCTCTGTACCACCCTGACAAGGATCGTTAGTGCTGCTAGACGATTACAGTGGAAAGGCTTTGGCCGTTGAATGCAGAGTAGATGTTATACTGGAGCAGCATTGCTAGTAAAAGAAGGCATTGAGACATTGAGAGGTAAGGAACTCATAATATCATTTCTTACTTATTCTGTGATGTGGTGTATTGTTACTATGGTGGTGTTAGTGTTCGTCTGATTTAGGGTTTATTAGTATTGTTTTAGCATTTTCGTGTATGAGATTGTGTTAGTTTGTATGGCTCTGTGACAGTAGTCAGTGATGTTTGAATTTAGTGATGGTTCTGTTGCATGTTTTTTTTTAGGTTAAAGGTTGATTGGTACCAACTGGGTGTACTAGGTGGTGATTGATACAGAACAGTTGTTGCTGGTCATGTTTGTTTATGCTGTTTTGGTGTTTGTTATTGTAGATGGAGGGTCCTCCCATGACGTTTGTTTTTCACCATGGTGGGTTGTTTAGGACGGGTGAGGATGGAGACATGGTTTATGAACCTGATAACACAGAGGTATTGATGGGTGTTGAGGGAGACACACTTGATGTGTTTTTTGTTAGGGGTTACTATAAGGAGCTGGGATACATTGAGGCTGGCAATTGTTGGTGGAAAGTTCCTGGAGTTCCAATTCCATCTGGGTTGAAGAAGTTGGTGACAGATGCTGACTTGATTGCAATGTGCAAGGATTGTAGGAGGAACCACCATTTGATCAACCTATACTTTGAGGACTGCATCTCACAGCCCTGTGTAGTGGACAACATAGGAGAAGGTGTAGCTCTTCTGGAAGCAGGAACTAGTAAGAAGAAGAAGTTCAGTTCCCAGACCAAGATGCACCACTCCCAACCTGTGAAAACTCTCACAATGAACGACCCTCAGCCAAAGAAACCAACCTATGAGCCCACTAAGGCAGCCTCACAGCCCAGTAGGCCCAAAGCTCAGCCTAGTAAGCCCAATTCTCAGCCCACGAAGCCAGCCTCACGACCCAGTAAGCCCAAGAAGCCTTATTCTCAGCCCACCAAACCAACACATCAGGCCTTAAAGACCACCTCTCAGCCCATAAAGACTCCCTTGCAGTCAACAAAACTCCACCCTCAACAAACCAAAACTAACAATCAGGGGAAGACAGTCCCACATCATTCCAAAACATCCTCTTAACTAGCCAAAAACCCAGAAAGTAATAAGAAGAAAGGAAATACCAGTGCATGCAGAGTAACAATATGCGGAAGAACTGTAAGAGAAGGTCCCATCCAGGATGAAGATTCTGACTCTCATGACTCGTATGAGAGTACTGAAGATGAGTTGTACAAGCCTCCAAAAGTTCTAGGAGACAGTTTATACAGCAGTGAAAGTGATAGTGACAGTGGAAAAGGCTCACAAAGAAAGCAAAAGCAAGCTGAAGCAAAGGAGAAGCATAGGCCTCCTAAGTCTAGACTAGCAGATAAAGAAATTGACACTGATGACTCAAGTTATGAGGGTTTCGAAGATGAAGAAAGCTCTGAATCTGGTAAGCTCTCAATCTGGATTGCTATTGTTTTAATATTTCATTTGGCCAAATTTTAATGTCTTTCATGTTATGATTTGGTAGATGCAGACGAAGATGATGATGATCTTGGAAGTTTCTCAGATCCTGACTCATGGCATTCAGAGGATTCGGGGAAGGAGTTAGACTCTGATGAGGAGACACCTACTGTTTATCCCCAGTATAATGAAAAAACCAAATTTGGAAACCTGAAGTTTGAGGTTAGTATGACTTTCAAATCAAAAGCTGAATTTATACAAGCCACTAGGGATTACACTATCCAGTGGGGCAGAAATATATTATTTACCAAGAATGATAGAGTTAGGGTTAGAGCTGTTTGTAAGTCAGATGATTGTCCATGGGTGGTTTATTGTGCTTGTAACAGTAAAGACTTGTCTTGGCAAATTAAAACGCTAGTTGATAATCACACCTGTCCTAAAAAGAGGAAAAATAGGGCTGCAACCCAAACCTGGACACTTAGCAAGCTAGTACCTAAGCTTAGAAAGCCCAACTATGAAGCATCGAGAGGTGTATGATTGGTTTGTCCGAAAGTGTAATGTGTACCTCAATAGCACATGCATCACCAGGGCACTAAAAGCTGCTAGGAAAATTGTAGAGGGTGATGAGATAGCCCAGTATGGGTTGGTGTGGGATTATGCAAACGAGTTACTTACTAGCAATCCAGGATCCAGAGTGCAAGTTGGTGTGATCCCAATGCCTGAGAGTCCTCCACTATTTGATCGGTTCTATGTGTGTCTTGATGCCTGCAAGCGGGGGTTTAAGGTAGGTTGTAGACCTCTAATTGGACTAGATGGCGCATTTTTGAAGACACTACACGGAGGACAAATTCTTACTGCTTGCGGACAAGATGCTAACAATCACATCTTTGTGATTGCCTATGCAATTGTCAGTGTAGAAAACAAGGATAACTGGCAATGGTTTCTTGAACTGCTTCACAGTGATCTAGGTGACTACAAAGAGCACAAATGGTGCTTCATCTCAGATATGCAGAAGGTAATGATTTCTGAAAGGACTAATTTGATTTACTAAATATTCTTTGAAGGACTAGTTTGATTTAATGAATTCAATGTTGAGGACGAAAATGATTTAATATCTTTTCGTGTTTGGTCTTTTCGTGCAGGGTTTAATCCCTGCTGTTCAGGAAGTTTTTCCAAGAGTTCACCACCACTTCTGCGTGTGGTATTTGTGGCGCAATTTCTCGAAACAATGGGGTAGTTGTGAGTTAAAAGACCTTGTGTAGGAATGTGCAAGGTCAAGGACAACAGCTGAATTTGACAGAAACATGAAGAGAGTTAAGTTGATCAACGAGAAAGCTTGGCAGTATCTTGATAAATGGCCAAAAGAGGCATGGACGAAGGCGCATTTCAGTGAGGTTCCGAAAGTGGATAACATATACAACAATGCCTGTGAGTCATTCAATGCAAAGATCAAACACGAAAGGAGTAAGCCTATCCTGACCCTGGCTGAGGAAGTTAGGAGAATCATCATGAAGAGTATGGTTGATAACAGAAAGAAGTTGCAGAACTACCAAGGAATTCTCCCTCCTGTTCAGCAAAGTAGGTTGGAAGCTATGACAGTGCTGTCCCGCCATTGGGCTCCTCAGTGGCCTGGTGATGAAAAAGAAGAGTTGTACGAAGTGCATGGCTGGCCGACGAATATGGTGGTTGACTTGGGCAAGCACACATGCACCTGCAGGTTTTGGCAACTTACAGGTAACAACTTTCTTCCCTTACTTAATTAACAATGTCTTCATTCATGATATTATATTTACTGTATCAATTTGTTTGGCTTGATAGGAATGCCGTGTATGCATGCAATATCGGCAATACAAGATAAGAATGACAAGAGACCTGAAGAATATTGCCATGAGTGGTTAAAGATGGAAGCGTATAAGCGTACCTACTGTTTTAATGTCAATCCGGTTAAGGGGCAGGATCTATGGGAAAAAACGCCACATCCATCACCAGTCCCACCCCCAGTGAAGCCTAAACCTGGGAGGCCAACAAAGAAGCGAAGAAGGGACAAAGAAGAACAACCTAGTGGGTCAAAGACAAAAATGAAAAGAAAATACAACCCAATCCGGTGCATGTACTGCGGTGAGGTTGGACACAACAAAAGAGGGTGCGCAAAGAAAAAGGCTGTGGATGCTGAGGAACATGCCAAGCAGATGCAGCTACAATTGGCAGTTGTTACCCCTGCTCCACAAGGTGCTGAACCCTAAGTAAATGCTGCCCCTACTGATACTGACATTGGTACAGAAGCTGAGGCACCTATGCCTTCACTTCCATCACCCACTCAGGCTGACTCAGAGAGTGACAGCAGTGACTCGGAATGCATCCCACCAACCCAGGAGCCCCTAAAGGTAGTATCATCTATCATCACTCCTAAAAAAATTTGGATGTAGCCTAATCATGTAACAAACTCATTTGCTACTGAATCATACAAGATCAATTGATTGGTAGGCCACCTAAGTTGCAAGTGATCAAAAGAAAAGCAAGGTTAATTTTCTCCCCTAAGCATATTGCAACTGGATCTATGGCTGTTTCTGATGAGACCATTAAAGGGACAAGTTCTGGAACTGCTAAGTGGCTGGAAAAATTCATGACCTTTGTGCCTACTCTAGGCTTCAAGGCTCCAAGGAAGACTGATGATAAAGTTTGATTTGTTAGGAATGTCTAGTTGTTGACTCATTTTGTGTATGAAACAACATTCTGTTTGTTGCTTTTGTGTGTGGTAATTTAGTCTATGGACAATGTATTTGTCAGTTAAGAACCTTATGACTTTGTTATGCTATTTCTCTATTAAGACAATGTGACAATTAGCCGTCAATGACAAGTTACTATTAACCTTACTTATTATCTTCATTTTGTTTATGCCTCAACATAATTCATGCAAACACAGAATTAGTTGCCAAACTTTATAAAATTATCCACATTTGACAGGAAATTGCTTCCATCTTCGAATAACTACTCCCATTCAAATCAACAATTTCAATACATCATTACATGTTCATACAGGATAACTGGGTTCATTTAGAAGTACATAAGAAACAACAAATTATCACAACTACTACAAATAGCAAAATCATTAGCAGTTTCAAAGCTCTAACTTCAGCTTCCACAGTGCCCAACTTTCATGCCACCTTCACCCTCCATTCATCATACTCACCTTCAACTCCATATCAGCTCCTGCATCTTTCTTTGTACCACACACACCCACTGCTTCAAATTCATCATTATCAACCCACTTAAAATAATTGCAATCACTGCCCTTCTGCAATTTCAGATGGGAGTAAACAAAAAAATCAGAGAACACCCAACAGAGGATAAGAACATGAAAAAGCTTTAACTTCCTTTACCATCACTCACCCGGTACCTTGGACATGCATGGAACAATCTATTCGGATTCTCCGCTGTCCCATATTTCTTAATCACAGTCTTCAGCCCACAGAAACATGATCCATCATGAGCATTCACCCTCATCCTTCGCATCGAAACACTGGATCCATGACTGTCGTGCGATGCATGTGACAAACTGCCACCACAACCACCATCTCCTCTCTCCATCCACACAGTCAGCCAGGGATTACGCCTCCTAGTTACCTCTACTGCCACCGAAAGTGATCACCTCGAAGTATTTATCGTTCGAATTGGGATTAGGGTTTCTAAACTCGAAGGACTAATTTGATGGCTTAAATATAACTTATCTTGTCAGCAACAACATCTTACACCCTGGCGTTGGCCAGCTTGGCAGTTAACGTGCCACGTAAGCGGCCGTTTGCCATCTCATCAACCGAGAAGACGGAAGGACGAACGTGATCAACACGGGTATCTTTCGAGGACGTTTTTGATTAATTTTGACTTTCGGGGACGAAAATGGAGATCGACGACACTTTCGGGGACGAAATTGACTATTAACTCATATATATATATATATATATATATATATATATATATATATATATATATATATATATATATATATATATATATATATATATATATCTAATTACCTAACAGCTGATCAGTAAAAATAAACCGTTTGTATATTAACCTGCATACCTGCATTTAATCTATTATTTAACTAGTTCAAACCACAATTGAGAATCCTATTTATTTGCTCTAGATAATGTGAACACACAAATGCATTTGCATGCACTTTTAGTTTTAGCAAAAGAAATCTCTACTTTTCTTCTAAGTAAGTTTATATTGGGTGTCCAAAGTCCAAGACCATGCAAACATATAGCAAGTGATCATCAATAACTGTGTGTTGACCAAACGTTTCATCAATTATATATTGATGATAGTTATGATATCTAAAATTTAGTGTCTAATTAATTGTTACAGCCCAGCCCAAGTGTTATGCGGGCCGACCCGACCCATAGGCCACCTGACCGGAACGGGCGGGCGCGAGACGCTCAACAACCGATCCAGACACGCGTCCTTTACAGTTCACTGCTACAGCTGTATTGGGAAGCTTCGAGGAAGGTGGGTCATCCCTCGCGGGACTCACTCCTAACATGGTATATATGGGGAGGGTCCTACCCCTTTTCCAAGGTACGTCCCTAGCACCCTGCACTTACTTCTCGCCTGCACACCTGACTGACTTGAGCGTCGGAGTGTCTTTGCAGGTGATACCCCCCTCCACACAGAGAGATCGGGAAGTCGGCTGTTCCAGCTCCATCTCAGCAACCCTGAACTAGGTGAAACCCCACCTTACCAACCGAAGGACTCCCCCGAACCGTCCTGTACCCGAGCTATCGTACATTGGCGTCGTCTGTAGGGACCGCCTAAATGGACGTCGTACAGGGTCCTAGAGAACCAGGCTGCGGGGCCGAGCCCAGACGGGAAGCCTCCGTGGCTTCCTTCCGGGAGCACACGAGGTCCCCTCTACGACGACCCGAGCCGTCTTCACGATCTCAAGAGAGACGCTCCTTTAGGGGAACAGGTAGCAATAGCGCCAGAATAATGCAGGAATTGCGTCACAGGATGCAGAACCTGGAATGCCAGCTGGCAGATCAGGAACACCGTCAACGAACTCCCGAACCAAGCTATTCCCGTTCTCCCGTGACACGGGGAAGAACTCCTCAGAGAAGTCGCTCCCGATGCACGCCTAGCCCACGATCTGAATCTGAAAGCATATGGGAGGAACAGGAATGCCCAAGAAGGCATCGTGACCTCGTGATATACACTCATCCTGAAAGGAGACGCGCCACAGAGCGGGACCGGGAAGACGGCGGAGAAAGGCCGAGGAGAACACGGCGACCCGTGATAATGGGCGCAACCCCATTTCATCGTTCCGTCCTCGAGGTCTGGCTACCAAAGCACTTTGATAAGCCGACGGACATGAGGTACGACGGAACCCAAGACCCCCAGGAGCATCTTACAGCCTTCGAGGCTAGAATGAACTTGGAGGGAGTAGGCGACGAAGTAAGGTGTTACACCTTCCCGGTCACTCTGGTGGGATCTGCAATACGGTGGTTTAACAGCCTCCCGCAAGGCTCTGTTGCCAGGTTTCGGACATTAGCCGCGCTTTCTTGGCCCAATTCACTACCCGAATCGCGAAGGCGAAACACCCGATCAACTTACTCGGGGTGACACAAAGGCCTGGCGAGCCGACCAGAAAATACTTGGACCAGTTCAACGATGAATGTTTGGAGATCGACGGGCTAACTGATTCGGTGGGCAGTCTGTGTTTGACGAATGGGCTCCTGAATGAGGATTTCAGGAAGCACCTCACCACGAAGCCGGTGTGGACAATGCAAGAGATCCAGAGTGTGGCTAGGGAATATATCAACGATGACGAAGTCAGTCAAGTCGTGGCAGCCAACAAGTGGCAGCCCGCCTACAATCAACCTCGGCAGCACGGTAGCGGAGAAAGGCTAAAGGAGCACGCCAGAGACGGCGGGCCGGACAAGACACCCAGGCCGTTTCCCCGAGTTGGGAAATTCACCAACTACACCCCCTCACCGTCCCCATCATAGAAGTTTATCAGCAGATAGCTGAGAAGGGAATTCTGTCGAAGCCACGACCTCTAAAGGACAGAACCGGGGGGAACAAGATCCTCTATTGTGATTATCATAAGGGCTATGGAAACAAGACACATGACTGTTTTGACTTGAAGGACGCACTAGAACAAGCGATCCGGGACAGGAAGCTGGCCGAATTCTCCCACCTCATCAGGGAGCCGAGGAGACAAGATCGCGATCGCGAGGGAGAGGACAAAACCCGCGCAGTGAAGCGACGTCATGAGCCAGAGGACAACGAGCACGGCCTTACCATAGTAAACATGGTAACAGCAAGAGACGCGGCTCCAAGGTCGAGGTTGACACACAGGAAGGACGCCAAAGTCCTGGCGGTCTCCTCGTCTCCTGCGCGAAACTCCAAGAGGGTTCCGCCAATCTCGTTTGGTCCGGAGGACCAATGGTTAGACGAGGTGTCAGAAAACCCTCCCATGGTCATCACGGCCAGAGTGGGAACCGGCCTCATTAAGCGGATCCTCGTAGACACCGGGGTTGACTCGAATATCATGTTTCGCAACGTGTTCGATGTCTTGGGTCTCCGGGATGCCGACTTAAGGACTCACCAACACGGTGTTGTAGGCTTGGGCGACCACTTCATCAAGTCAGACGGGATAATCTCCCTACCGGTATCCGTAGGACTAGGACAGGGAAGAAGATCGATAATGGCTGAGTTCGTGGTTCTGCGAGACTCCACAGCCTACAACGTCATCCTAGGAAGAAAGACTATCAACGATCTCGGGGCAGTGATCAGTAAAAAGATGTTGATAATAAAGTTCATCGCTGATGACGGATCCGTGGGATCCATAAAGGGAGACTTGGAAACGGCAGTCGCTTGTGACAATGTCAGTCTCTTCTTAAGGAAGAAATCTAAAGAAGCATCGGGAGTGTTCCTCGCCGACTTGGACGCTAGAGTCAATGACGAACTGATTTCTACTGATTTAGAATTTCGCAAATAAATTCTCGTTGTAAGTATAGTTTCTAAACCAACAGAGAATCCTTTCGAACAAAAACTTGTTTGTCACTAAAGCAAACCCAATAAAAATAAATAACTAAAGTATTCAAACCTCGGGTCGTCTCTCAAGGAATTGTAGGGTAGTATGATTTATTATTGGTTATGGAAAAGTATCGTTGGGTTTTTGAAATAGGGAACAAGTAATTTAAATGGCAAGAAAAATAAATTAACAATTAGAAAAATTCTTGGTAAGGTATGAGAACTGGAAATCCTATCCTAGTTATCCTTATCAGGTGCGATGAGAATTGTTATTACTCCCACTTAGTTAACCCTTACTAAATAAAGAAAAGTCAAGTGGACTAATCAATTTGATTCCTCAAGTCCTAGTCAACTCCTATGGAAAGACTAGCTTTAGAGGGATCCAAATTAATCATTAAGTTCTAATTTTCAATCAATCGCTGAGTTTGACAACTCAAGTGTCACCAATTACTTATCCAAAGCCAAAACGGGAAAAATCTACTCGAATAAAAATGATTTTTCATCAATTTAAGCTAATAATATCATAAATCTGAAATACCTCAAATTGCATTAAATAGAAAATAAAATTAAACATAGGAATCCATAAACCAAATTGGCAACATCAAGTAATCAACTAAAGTAATAGAATGAATAAAAGTAGAAGAGAAATTAAATTAAAGGAACATTGAACCTGGATTGAAGAAATAACCATACTCTAAGAGAAATCCTAATTCTAAAACCTAAGAGAGAGGAGAGAGTCTCTCTCTCTCTCTCTAAAACTACATCTAAAACCTAAAATTGTGAATAAGGAATGTTCTCCCTTTGATTCCTCCATTCTCCAGCCTCTATTCTGTGTTTCTGCAATTTTATGCACGTGGCCTCCGTCACGCGTGCGCGTTATTCGGAGATTTTTCTTATCACGCGTACACGTCACTTGTGTTTTGCGCTAGGCACGCGTTCGCGTCGTCCATGCGTGCGCGTCGCTGCCATTTTCTTCAAAACTCCATTTTGTGCGTTTCTTCCATTTTTGCGTGTTTCCTTTCTGTCCTCTAAGCCATTCCTGTCCTATGAAGCCTGAAATTACTCAACACACAAATCACGACATCGAATGGTAATAAAGGATAATTAAAATAAATATTTTTACAGCATAGGAAACATGTTTTCACATATATCATAGAATAAGGAAGGAATTGTAAAACCATGCAAATCTTATGAATAAGTGGGTGAAGAATTGATAAAAACACTCAATTGAGCACAAGATAAATCATAAAATAGTGGTTTATCAACCTCCCCACACTTAAACAATAGCATGTCCTTATGCTAAATTCACGAGAAAAGAGTGAAGGTAGAATGGTGGAATCTTATGCAATACAATCTATTCTAAATGCAAGCTACCTAAATGAATCATGCAATTCTAATTACTATCTACTTATATATATAAAGCTTACATGTGGTTAAATTGAGTTTAATTCTTCAAGGAAACATATAGGTACAGCCAAGACTAAATTATGTTAAAACACATTCACAATTGAGTTGAGTTAATCAAAAGATTTCACAAACTTGCAAGACAATCAATAATCAAATATGGATATATGGAAATGAGCTATTGAACCCTCACTGGATTTGTGTATACACTCTAGTCACGTAGTGTTTGGGGTTAATCACTCTATTCTTCTCTAGTCATGCTTTCTAAAACTTTGTTCTTCATCTGACCAATCAACAAATATTCAATGTACACATGCAAACATCATGAGGTCTTTTCAAGGTTGTAATGGGGCTAAAGTAAAGGTGAGGGCATATAAATAAGTCTAAGTGAGCTATAAATTGAATCCTTGATTAGTCTAAAATCTCACCTAACATATACATACTCTATAAAATTTTAATATTATGCCTAATTACCCAATTTTCTCACTTTCGTATCACATACTCATGCACCAAATTATTTTTGATTTTATCCCATGTGCATTGATTTCTTTACTAAACTCATTATTGGGGTAATTTTGTCCCCTTATTTATTTACTTATTAAAAGGGATTTTTTTTGAAACATAAACATAATATATCAATGCACATGGTATTTTAATTATTTTGGTTTCACATGAGCATGCACCCAAATTTCAAATAATTTCTAGAGTTAATACCTTCCTATCAACCCAAGTTCCCACAGTTTCCCCACACTTAGTTGATACATAATCTCTATCTTAAGCTAACCAAAGATTCAATTTGGGATTTTTAATTGGTTTTTCTGCTTAAGGCTATTGATGTAGTTATAGAATAGAAGGGGATAAAAAGGCTCAAGGTGACTAACAAGGGTGACATAAAAGGGTAGGTTTATTTGGGATAAGTGAGCGAAAACAAGTAATGGCCTCAATCATATGCAAGAATGTAAATACATTGAATACTAGACATACAGAATGAAACAAAGTAAAGTCTGCAATTATAGTGAAGAAGGGCGAAAAACACAGGAATGAAAACTATGGTTAAATAATATAACCACGCAATTAAGCTTAAAAACTCACGGGTTGTGTGTTCTTTGGCTCAGAAACCATATATCTGTTATGTATATCATGCAAGTAGGAATTAAGAGTTTTCATTCAACTCAATGTGAATCTTTGAATGGCTCATATAAAAAATAAGTATATTCTTTGAAAAATGTTGTCAATTTACCAACATTTATTGCTATATATATATAGTGGGTGGATTGTTGTGATTCTGAAAAACTAAAATTTCTAGTTTACTCTTTTATTTTCAATTAAACCAAATTATTATATGCTAAGAGGGTAAACTAAACTAAATAATCTATATGTTTCTATATCACAACTAAATAAGCTAAGAATGCAAATCAAGCTAAATATCTAAGATATATATACAAAGTGCAAAATGTAAAATGTAATAAAGTAGAAATAGATAGAAAATACAGTAAAAGAAAATGTGCAAGTACTGAAAGGAAAATAAGATAAAGTAAAATAAAATAAAATAAAATAAAATACAGAAAAAGAAATAAAATAGGATAAAGAGTCTGAAAGTAGTTCACCAAAATAAAATTCGCCAAAGATGGTGACCTCCCCATACTTATATAATAGCATCGTCCTCGATGCTCAATCAGGCTGGGTGTGAAGAAGTGGCATCTCCGGAAGGGTACTCTGCTGGTGTCTCTATGGTGGCCTGAGGTGCTGCAGTCTGTGTGGGTGTCTGGGGATCTGCCTGCTGAAGAAGAGGCTCTGTTTGTAAAGGGACATGTGGATCAGTTGGGGCTCCTCATGATGAGGCGTAGCCTGCTCGGGTCCTGCCTGCTCAGCCTCTGCTCGTGCATCCTCCTCCTGGTCATCCGCCTCCTCCTTGGATGGCTCTGATGGTGTGTCAGGCTCGGAGGGGATGTCATCGTGGCCAGACCGGATCATCAACTTCAAATGCTCATAGCGTCGCTTGCTACGATGCTCAGACCTCTCATATTGCCGCTGGTTGCGGCGCTCCATCTGGTCTAGCCGCTCAAAGAGGCGGTGCACTAAGTGATAAATGGGCTCGGAAGCAGGTGAAGGTGCTGTGGTGGTGGCTGGTGCGGCAGGTGCTGAAGGAGCATCAGAGGATGTGGCTGCATCAGTGGAGGCAGTGAGAAAGGGTGGTCTGTAGCCCAGAGCCATAAACTTTCTGCCATGTGGGATGATCTTCTTATAGTCGGCGGCTAGTGGCTTTTCATTCGCAAGCTCCCAGGGTACCTCAGCTCGGCGGCCCATCTGAGTAATCAAATAGGGGAAGGACAGAGTGCCTCGGACATGAACCCTGGACATGGAGTACCGGATAAATCGGGGAAGGTACAGGTCCTTGCCTTCCATCACGCACCAGATAAGAGTAATCATGGCAACTGGCACCTCAGTCTCGTGAGTGCTCTGCATCACATAATTGCTTAGGATTTGTTGCCATAGCCGAGCCTCATTGATAAACTATTATTTTATGATTTATATTGTGTTTAATTGTGTGGTTTTATCAAATATTTACCCACTTATTCATATGATTAGCATGTATTTACAATTCCTTTCCAAAAATCACTCCATGGTTGAAAACTTGCTTCCTAGAGACTTTTAATTATGTATTTTAATTTTCCTTTATCCCATTCGATACCGTGATCCGTGTGTTAAGTGTTTCAGTCTTCATAGGGCACGAATGATTTGGAAATTGGAGAGGAGGCTTGCAGAAATGGAAGAAACACAAGAAACTAAGGAGATGACCAGCGAGAAATGAAGCGAGTGCATGGCCCACGCGAACGCGCGAAATGGAGAATTCGCAACGACGCGGACGTGTGCCTGACGTAAAGGCGTGGATTGGAGTCTGCACGAATGACGCAAACACGTGAACGACGCGACTGCGTGGCAAGGAAAAACGCTGAATGACGCGAACGCGTGGACGACGCGTACGCGTGACCTGCGCGATCTGCAGAAATAACAGAATACGTTGGGGGCGATTTCGGGCCGTATTTTGACCCAATTTTTGGCCCAGAAATACAGACTAAATCTAGGGAACATGCAGAAACTCAAGGACGCATCCACACACATTCAGATTCATCACATTAGGATTACTCTTAGTTTTAGATATGAATCTAGATTAGTGTTACATTGATAGTTTATGCTTTTGCTTTGGATTGTGGATGTTGAAGAGCCATTACCTCCGTTGAAGACATTACTTTAGTTTGTTTCTTTACTCCCTTATTTTTAATTAGTTACTCATTGACTCTGTTCAGATAATTATGTTGCGTTTTGAATTTATTAATATATGAAGTTATTTTTATTTTAATTAATTTTAATTCTCTATTTTATTTTATTTAATTATGTCTTCTCATATTTTTATGATTATTTCTTTCAGATCAATGGAGTAAAATTTCTACTTGACATGGGGGTTGATTAAAAGGAGATACTTGAGTTGGAATGCTCAAGTGCTTGGTTGAATTGGACGTTGTTAGCTAATTCCATACCTACTAACACTAGACCTCCCTAAGGGAGAGGACTAGGAATTGAGGGTGAGAGTTAGTTTAATCACCATACTTTTCCTTATTTAGTAAGGGGTAACCGAGTGAGAACAACAACCTTTTTACACTACACTACACTTGAAAAAGATTCCAACAAGGATAGACATTCCATTTAATTATACCCCCAATCAAGGCCTTTTATTCAGAGTATCAATAACTATTCTTAGTTTATTTTTATAGCCTTAATTTTTAATCATTTTAATTACTCGTTATCAAAACTCAATTTTTCTAAAAACCCCTAGTTAATAAAATAGCACTCTTTCCTGCAACTCGTTGGGAGACGACCTGGGACTCATACTCCCAATATTTTATTTCTAAAATTTGTGACAACCCTTTTTTAAATTGGTAAGGCAGATCTTAGCCGGTTAAGAGCTATACATGCAACGCTGTCCTCTTAATTGAAATCTCTAAATTGGTTAACTTCTGTCGCCGCATCAATTTTTGGCGCCGTTGCCGGGGAGTTGCAATAGTGTGCTAAATTATTAATTAGTGTATATATTTTATTTTTATTTGCATATTTTATTTTTTATTTCTGTTACCATGAGTTACATGTCTTTCTCATTGAATGACGCATTCATTGCCTGATCCGAGTTTAGTCCCATTTGATCCTGAAATTGAAAGAACTCTTTCACATATTAGACGAATTCGACGTCGGTTAGCCTCTGAGGGTGGTGAAGTGATTATTATCAATTCACCAGTCTCATCTGAGGGAGAATCTGAACTGCCATCTGAAAGTGAGACAAGCTCATTTACTACTGATCCAGTTGATTTACGTGCAGGAAACATGGCAGCACCTAAGAGGATTACTCTCCAGGAGGCAGAAGCCCCAGATTTTACACTGCAGCCGTATCAAGTGCATCACCCGACTGCAGCTACAGATTTTGAACTAAAAACCGCACTGATTAACTTGATGTCCAAGTTTCATGGCTTACCTGCTCAAGAGCCTATCAAGCACCTTAGGGATTTCCAGACAGCCTGTTCTACTGTTAGGCGTCATGGTGCAGATGAAACTTCTATTTTGTTAACTGCTTTTCCGTTTTCTCTTGAGGGAAAGGTGAGGGAGTGGTACTACTCCCAACCTGAAGCAACTGTTACCAACTGGGATACACTCAGGAGAGAATTTTTGGAAAAATACTTCCCAGCTGAAGTCACAGATAGACTGAGAAAAGAGATCTCCTGCATTGTTCAAGGTGAATCAGAGACTCTCTATGGATATTGGGAGTGCTTCAACAATCTCTTGGACGCATGTCCCCATCACATGATTGGTAAACTACTATTGATCAGCTACCTCACCCAAGGCATGAACCCCCAGGATAAGACTACACTGGAAGGTGCTAGTAATGGTTCTTTGAAGAAGTACAAAACCACAGATGAAGCATGGCAACTGATCAGCGACTTAGCTGAGTCCACTAGGAATCACAGACAGAGGCGCCACCATCCCAAGGCTGTTGCCGAAGTTTCTTCTAGTATTGAAACTACTGCTCTCACACAGAGTATATGTGAAATGACCAACTTACTGAAACAAATGAAGTTGAATCAGCAACAGGCACAACAAGCTCAGCCTTCACCACAACAAAGCCAACAGTTGGTTCCACAAAGAGTATGCGAGATCTGTGCAGATTATAGTCATTATACTGATGAATGCCTGCAGCTCCAGGAAGATAACATTGTAGCAGCCACTTACAACTTCTATGACTGCCTGAATCAAGGATACAATCAACAAGGTGGCAACTACAACCAAGGTGGCAACAATAACCATGGATGGCAGGACAACTCCAACCAAGACTGGAGAGATAATTCTACCCATGGCTGGAGGGATAACTTTAACAGAGGAGGCAGAGACAATAATAGAAGCCAGAGGTGGAATAACAATAACAACAACAGACAGCAGAATTAGAACCAACCTTACAGGGCACCTCACCTAAGACAATCACAATGACCCCAGCAAACCCAACAACAAGTTTCTCAGACTGCTTATTCTAATTCCTCATCAAATGATGAGATGCTCCATTCTCTTGCGCAAGAACAACAAGACATGTGGGCGCAGCTGAACTCTAGTCTGAATGGTTTGACTGCCACTTTACAAGCTCTCGTCTCCCGGATGGATTCCTCAATTAATTCGACACATCAACCTTCAAGCTCTAATGGAATTCCTTCTCAACCACTGCCTAATCCCAAAGGTGGCATCAACACCATCACTTTGAGGTCCAGAACCACATTAAAGGAGAGGAACCACGAGGAGTCAAACCCACCAGAAAATGTGCCAGCAGAGGATGTGGTGGAAGTGGAAGATGCTGAAGAAGAAGAGGACGCACAAGACATAGTTGAAGAAGAAGAAGCTCAACCATAGAATGAAGCCCCAAGGGATGCTGAAGCTACAAATCATGCCCCTCCTATCCCATTTCCGCAACTTGCATGAAAGCCCAGAAAACAGATGGAACTTGACCCCAAAATCGTAGAAATATTCAAAAAGGTCGAGGTAACTGTTCCCCTTTTTTATGTTATTCAACAGGTACCTCAATATGCAAAGTTTCTAAAGGATTTGTGCATACATAAAGATACGATTAATGAATTAGAAACTATTCCTTTAGGTAGTTCTATATCTGCTTTAATGAGGGGTATACCTGAAAAATGTAGTGATCCAGGTCCATGTATGGTTAGCTGTACCATTGGAAGTGTGATATTTTCTGACTGTATGTGTGATTTAGGAGCGTGTGTTAGTATAATGCCTTTGTCTATATATGATACTTTGAGGCTCCCTCACTTGAAAAGGTCGGCAGCTCGTTTTGTGTTAGCAGATAAAAGCATTATTACAGTAGTTGGAATTACTGAAGATGTATTAGTGAGCATTAAGGGGCTTACATTTCCCATTGATTTCTACATCCTGGAAATGCCCCCTAATGACTCAGGAAGACCATCATCGATCCTGCTTGGAAGACCATTCCTGAAGACTTCAAAGTTCAAGCTGGATGCATTCTCATGAACTTACTCTTTTGAGATAGATGGCAGAACAGTGAGTTTCAGTTTAAATGAAGCTATGAAGCATCCTCCGAAAGATCATTCTATCTTCCAGTGTGACATTATTGATGAAACTTTAGCTGAAGTTCACCAAGAAGAATTAGAAGAGAAGTATATAGAGCGAGATCCAAGTGTAGGGACACTTTCTGAAAATAATGAGAAGACTTTACCATTATCACCCGCCCCAGATGATCTAGAGCCTAGCTATGAGCAGAAATTAGAATTAAAGCCCCTTCCTCCACACCTCAAGTATGCTTACCTTGAGGACAACCAGAAGTTCCCAGTCATCATTGCAAGGGAACTCACTTCTCAACAAGAAAAACAACTACTCAGTGTGTTGAGAAAACATAAGAAAGCAATTGGATAGAGCTTGGCGGATATAGTAGGCATCAGGCCCTAAGTTTGTGAACATAGAATATTCTTAGAAGAGGGAACAAAGCCTGTCCGTCAGCCGCAAAGAAGATTGAATCCCACCATCTTAGAAGTTGTCAAGAAGGAAGTGACCAGGCTACTTGAAGCAGATTTCATTTACCCGATTTCAGATAGTGAATGGGTCAGCCCAGTACAAGTAGTGCCCAAGAAGTCTGGAGTCACAACAATAAAGAATGAGCATGGAGAGCTTCTGACAACTAGAGTGCAGAATTCATGGAGAGTTTGCATTGACTATAGGCATCTCAACCAAGCCACCCGCAAGGATCATTACCCCTTGCCATTTATTGATCAGATGCTTGATCGCCTGTCAGGTAAATCTCATTATTGTTTTTTAGATGGTTATACAGGATACTTTCAAATTCATATAGCTCCTGAAGATCAGGAGAAGACTACTTTTACATGTCCCTTTGGAACGTATGCTTATAAAAGAATGCCTTTTGGCTTATGCAATGCACCTGCTACTTTTCAAAGATGCATGATGAGTCTTTCTCTGATCTTATTGAGAACTGTATGGAGATTTTTATGGATGATTTCAGCATATATGGTGATTTATTTAGCCTTTGCTTGGATAGTTTAACTAGAGTATTAGACAGGTGTGTTAGTACAAATCTTGTATTAAATTTTGAAAAATGTCACTTTATGGTAAGACAAGGAATTGTACTAGGACATGTTGTGTCTAATACTAGCATTTCTGTAGATCCAGCAAAGGTGGATGTTATTTCTAGTTTACCTTACCCCTCCTCCGTGAGGGAAGTCCGTTCGTTCCTTGGCCATGCAGGTTTTTACAGGAGATTTATTAAAGACTTCAGTAAGGTAGCACTGCCTTTATCCAGATTGCTGCAGAAAGATATTGAGTTCGAGTTCAGTGAGAGCTGTATGCAAGCGTTTGATAAGCTGAAGATCGCCCTGACTCAAGCTCCAATTATGAAAGGACCAGACTGGAGGCAGCCATTTGAAATCATGTGTGATGCTTCCAACCATGCAGTAGGAGCAGCGCTGCCTCAGCGCGAAGGTAAGGACCCTTTTGTAATTGCTTATGCATCTAAGACCTTAGATGCTGCTCAATCTAATTATACTACTACTGAAAAAGAGCTTATTGCTATTGTTTTTGGTCTGGATAAATTCTGAGCCTATTTACTTGGTACTAAGGTAGTAGTGTACTCAGACCATGTAGCTCTAAAATATTTATTAGCTAAAAGGGAGTCAAAACCAAGGCTAATACGTTGGATACTGCTGCTGCAAGAATTTGATTTAGAAATTAAGGATAGGAGTGGTAACCAAAATTTAGTGGCAGACCACTTGAGTCGCCTTGAGCACATTAAGGATGACTCTGCTCCTATAAATGATAATTTCCCATTTGATAACTTACAAGCAGTATCTGAAGTAGTTCCTTGGTATGCACCTGTAGCTAATTATCTAGTTAGCCACACTTTTCCTCCAAATTTTACTAAGCATCAGAGAGACAAGCTGAAAAGCGAGTCCAAATATTATATATGGGATGATCCATATTTATGGAGGTGTGGTACTGACCAAGTAATTAGACGGTATGTGCCTCAATAAGAATTCTAGTCTATTTTAGAGGCTTGCCACTCATCTGAGAGTGGAGGACATTTTGGCCCTCAAAGAACAGCTAGAAAAATTCTAGACTGTGGATTCTGGTGGCCTACTCTTTTTAAAGACACTGCTGAATTTTGTAAATCTTGTTCCCCATGCCAAAGGTTTGGTAATATATCCAAGACGAATGAGATGCCTCTACAGATTATACTTTTCTGTGAAATTTTTTATGTTTGGGGCATCGACTTCATGGGTCCATTTCCAAATTCTAACGGTTACTCTTATATACTGTTAGCCGTAGATTATGTTTCTAAATGGGTGGAAGCAATTCCTACCCGTACTGATGATGCTAACACTGTTGTTTCCTTTGTTAGAAACCATATTATTTGTCGCTTTGGATCACCACGAGCAATCGTGAGCGATCAAGGCACCCACTTTTGTAACAGGAGACTAACAGGATTACTGAAAAATCATGGGATAATTCACAAAGTAGCAACAGCTTATCATCCCAGACCAATGGGCAAGCAGAAGTCTCTAACAGAGAGATTAAACGTATTCTGGAGAAGATAGTAAAACCTCATAAGAAGGACTGGAGTGTCAGGCTATAAGATGCACTCTGGGCATATAGAACAACGTACAAGACACCCATTGGGATGAGCCCATTCCGCCTGGTATACGAAAAGGCTTGCCACCTCCCCGTAGAGGTGGAACACAAGGCTTTCTGGGCTGTAAGAGAGTGCAACATGAATCTTACGAAAGCTGGTGCTAAAAGAAAACTGTAACTAGCAGAGCTAGAGAACCTTTGCCTAGAAGCTTATGACAACTCCAGACGTTACAAGGAGAAAATGAAGGCTGTCCATGACAAGCATATAAAAAGGAGAGAATTCAGACCAGGGGAGTTAGTTCTACTACATAACTCCAGATTGAGGCTTATGCCGGGTAAACTGATATCAAGATGGGAAGGTTCGTATAGAATAGAAAAGGTAGAGCCATACGGAGTTTTCCACCTGCGTCATCCTACTAGCTCCAAATTTCTAAAGGTCAATGGACATCGCCTAAAGCTTTATCATGGTGAGAAGATGAAGAATCAAAGGAACTAGAGATTTTCCTCTTGGAAGACCCACCAAGAGAAGCAGAATGAGCCTAACGAGCGTCCAACTTAAGGACGTAAAAGCAAAGTGCTAGGTGGGAGACAACCCACCATGGTATGATCGTTCCGTTTCAGTCTTAGTTTTATTTTTGCTTTATTTTATTTTTATAAGGTTGATGACTTTTCTCATAATCCATGCATATAGCTGCATATAGTTTGCATTTGCATTAGCATTCAGAATATCTTATTTAAAAAAAAAATGCACGCGATGCGTAAGCGTCGCTGACGCGTAAGCGTCGTTGACGCGTCCGCGTCACCAGTGCGTTTTGAAGAAAAGAGAATTAGACAGAGAGTCACGCGAAAGCGTGGCTGGACGCGTGCCTTAGGCACAAACATGCCCACGCATCCGCGTCACCCACGCGGCCGCGTCATTTGGGAAATCAGCCTCCCACGCGTTCACGTCACCCACGCGAACACGTGACCCTAAAAATCGACGTAAAAGAGGTGTATGGCAGCAAGTTGCGATGGAGCTGGACTGTAATGATGCTAGAAGCACTAGCCTCATCACGCAACCGCGTGCCCCACGCGGCCGCATCGTCCTCCAAACATGGCCATTCACGCGATCGCGTCACCCACGCGATCGTGTCACCCTAAGTTTTGGCAAAATAAGTTTAACACAGAGAGTTGCGTGAACGCGAGGCTGCACTCGCGCCAATCGCACATCTCAGGTCACTCGTGACCCACGCGTCCGCGTCACCTGTATTTATCGCACATCACGCGACCGCGTCACTCACGCGTCTGCGTCACATGCAGCGCACAAAATATCCAGATCAGCCAAAATATCTTATCTTTTCTTCTCCCAAATCCTTATTTTTCTCTTCCCTTATTATTTCTTTCTTCTCCCTTCCCCCTTCTCTACCCATTCTCACTTTTTACATTCTTCTTCCTTATTTTTCACATCCACTACCAAGGTTCTTTTCTTTCTCTATCTATTTTCATTTTTTCCATTATTTTTATTTATTTATGTTTACTTCTTCTTTTTCTTTCATTATCTACATTCTATTTTCCTTTTCTTTTTCTTTTTATTTCTTTAATTGGTTTTAGCAATTTATTTGGGTCATTATCTTCTTTCATATTTTGCTTGTGAGTTATTATGTCTTGTTTGACATTTATATATTACTTTTCAAAAGGGTTGCTTGCATGACTAAATTTACTACTTCCAATAACATATTCAACATGCATGCCAAGTGTTTGTAAAAACACCCGTATGGCATTACACATTATTTTAACTTACTCTATTCTACTACTATAATGCCTATTTTTCACAAAACCCCTTTTATATTTTATTAATTTAATTTAATTATCAATACAAATAGGTTATTAGTTTGAAAGACTTGGTAATCTAACTTGGACATTGAATGCTTGATCTATGCTACTCATGCCTTTGCCGACATGCCAATAAACATCTTGCATTCAATTGCCATCATATGCACTTGTTATATTACCTTTGATGAACTTTTCACATGTAGTCTAGACCATGTGTTAACGACATCCCTCTTTAACATGCATTGGTTATCAACCATAACGTTCGCTCCCTTGCTCGAACCCTTTGCTTTACACATTACTTTCTCTTCCCTTTTTCAGGATTTGCCATCAAGAAAGGAAAGGAGAAAGCTACTTCCAAACCACCTACAAGGAGAGGAACAAAAAGGGCATTAGTGGTAGATCCATCTTCAACAGCAGTAAAGCCCTCAACAAAAAGAATCAAGAGGATCATCAAGGTCGATGAAAAAGAAAAAGCCTTCCCAGCAAAGGATACTGCGCGGTTTCCTAACCACTACTGTGAGCAGATGTTCCCCATCCTGGCAGAGAAGAATTACAACAATGAATACCTTCTCATCCTCCCAACCCACACTGCTGAATTTGTTGAGCCGCAAATTGAACAAAGACAATGGGATTCCTACGGAGACACCCACGTCAGGTTAATCTCTCATGGGTAGTAGAATTCTACTCCAACTTTCACATGCCAACCATGCAGTCTGTCTATGTCCGTCAGAAGCAAGTCCCCATAAATGAAGAGGCCATTCAACAAGCTTTAGATCTTCCCCCTGCTCCAGAAGGATTGGACGCATTTCAAGAAGCCTCACTCAAGCGCCAGACATACCAATTTGACTGGGACACCGTTCTCAGAGTTATAGCACAACCTGGCAGCAGATGGATCTACGGATACCATCGATCCCGACCAAAAGGGATATCGGCTTCAGCACTTACCTTAGAGGCTCGAGTATGGGCACAGATTATGTCTCATTACGTCTTTTTGAGCACTCACGAGTCTTCTTTCACTGCAGACATGGCTATTTTACTTTGATGTATCCTTACAGACCAGCACCTCAATTTACCAAGACACAACCGAAATGTAATGGGACACGTACAGATAGCGGGCAACTTACCTTTTCCCGCCTTGGTTTCAGATCTCGTCTCGGCAGCCGGAGTCTCCTACAGAGCTGGGGACACCAAAGCCTTACTTCTACGGGATGATCAGTATGTCCCTAATGGGAAATATATCAGACCACTAGCAGCCACTACAAGCCAGCCTACAGAACCGACTGAAGACATTCCTCCTTCAACACCACAAGCACCTACAACGAACCAACTGCTCCATCAGATACTTGAAAGGTTGGATCGGCAGGAACACAAAGCAAAGTTAAGAGAGCACCGTAACAAACGCCGATTCACATACCTTAAGGAGCTATTTATGGGAAAATACAGATCCGACGACGACCCAGACGCCCCGGACTCCACTTCATTTACCAGCACAGGAAGCCATGACGGTCCAGATAGTGGAGATGCTACTACCAGCTCCCTTTTGTTCCTGACAGATGGCACCGAGGACGGTGCAAAGCCTTATGTGTGGGGAGGTCGGTCAGTACCTAACTTCCGGAGGTAAATTCTCTTCCCTAAACACTAATAAAATAGGATATTTAGTTAATTTTTCTTTTGTTTAGGATAAAATAGATTGCATAGTAATAGGTTATTTGCATGCATGTTCTACTTGATTAAAAATAATAAGTTTCTTCTAAGACCCTATTTTTTTGAAAAATTTCACTAACTTAAATCAAAACTTTTATGTTAAAACTTGTTTGAAGTTGTATTTGGAACATAGTTTAAAAAGCTAAGAACACACAACCTGTGAGATTTGAGCTTAATTATATGGTTACATTATTTAACCATAAATATTTTATTCTTGTGTGTTTACTTCTCTATGATTGTGATCTTTATTTTGTTTCATTCTATATGTCCAATATTTAATGTATTTACATGCTTGCATATGATTGAGGCCATTGTTTGATTTTAGTTCACTTATCTCAAATAAGCCTACCCTTTAAATTACCTTTGTTAGCCACTTTGAGCCTTTTTATCCCATTTGTTCTATATTTTACCACATTACTAGCCTTAAGCGGAAAAATAATTAAATATCCCAATTGAATCTTTGGTTAGCTTAAGATAGAAATTGTGTGTTAATTAAGTATGGGAAAATTGTGGGAACAAGGGTTAATAAGGGAATGTGTCATGATAAATTAATAGGAATTTGGGTACCTACTCATGTGAAACTAAAAAAAAATTTAAAAATCCATTTGCATTGATAAGCTGTGTTTATTTTTCATGTTCAAAAAAAAAATATTCAATAAATATTTAAATAAATAAGGGGACAGAATTACCCCAATATTAAGCTAATAAAAAGATCAATGCATATGTGATACAAGCAAAAAGAAAAAGTTAATACATGAGTATGTAATGCAAAGTGGGAAATTTTTGGGTAGCTAGGCATGATTCTAAAGTTATATATAGTATATGTATGTTAGGTGAGAGCTTAGGTTAATTAAAGATTCAATTTATAGCTCACTTAGCCATATATATATATATATATATATATATATATATATATATATATATATATATATATATATATATACACTCTTACCCTTACCTTAGCCCCATTACAACCTTAAAAAGACCTCATGATGTTTGCATTGGTACATTAATTATCGTTGATTGGTTAGGTGAAGAACAAATTTTAGAAAGCATGATTAGAGAAGAGTAGAGTGATTACCCTATACACTTGAGAGAATAGAGTGCATATACATTAACAGTGAGGGTTCAGTGCTTGATTCTATGTTCCCTGTTTTCATGAGCTATCTTCTTACAATGTTACCTGTTTTTACTATATAGATTGAGTTAGTGAAATCTAATTTATATTTGTCTTGAAGAGCTTATTTACTTTTAACCAAGTAGACAAGAAGCATATAGTTTCATTTATATATATATATATATATATATATATATATATATATATATATATATATATATATAGGTTGCATTGCATTTCATGAGTTTTACATTCCCCTATTCATTTACTTTATCTCCTTCAACTAAGCATAAGGACATGCTAATGTTGTGTGGAGAGGTTGATAAACTATTATTTTATGATTTATATTGTGTTTAATTGTGTGATTTTATCAAATTTTTACCCACTTATTCATATGATTAGCATGTATTTACAATTTCTTCCCAAAAATCACTCCATGGTTGAAAACTTGCTTCCTAGAGACTTTTAATTATGTATTTTAATTCTCCTTTATCCCATTCGATGCCGTGATCCATGTGTTAAGTGTTTCAGGCTTCATAAGGCACGAATGATTTGGAAATTGGAGAGGAGGCTTGCAGAAATGGAAGGAACACAAGAAACTAAGGAGATGACCAGCGAGAAATGACTCGAGCGCATGGCCCACACGAACGCGCGAAATGAAGAATTCGCAATGACGCGGACGTGTGCCTGACGTAAATGCATGGATTGGAGTCTGCACAAATGACGCGAACACGTAAACGACACGAACGCGTGGCAAGGAAAAACGCTGAATGACGCGAATGTGTGGACGACGCGTACGCGTGACCTGCGCGATCTGCAGAAATAACAGAATATGCTGGGGGCGATTTCGGGCCGCATTTTGACCCAGTTTTTAGCCCAGAAACACAGACTAAACCTAGGAAACATGCAGAAACTCAAGGACGCATCCACACACATTCAGATTCATCACATTAGGATTACTCTTAGTTTTAGATCTGAATCTAGATTAGTGTTACATTGATAGTTTATGCTTTTGCTTTGGATTGTGGATGTTGAAGAGCCATTACCTCCATTGAAGACATTACTTTAGTTTATTTCTTTACTCCCTTGTTTTTAATTAGTTACTCATTGACTCGGTTAAGATAATTATGTTGCGTTTTGAATTATTAATATATGAAGTTATTTTTATTTTAATTAATTTTAATTCTCTATTTTATTTTATTTAATTATGTCTTCTCATATTTTTATGATTATTTCTTTCATGTCAATGGAGTAAAATTTTTACTTGACATGGGGGTTGATTAAAAGGAGATACTTGAGTTGGAACGCTCAAGTGCTTGGTTGGAATTCGGAGGGTCTTTTCTAGATATAGATTCCTTGAAGTTGCAAAGACTGGATACTTCAGTTCACAGTATCGGTTTGGAAACTTGACTGGGTCGGTGGCAGGCACTAACTGATCATCTTTTTCCTGCGGGGTAAAATTCTTCTCCCGCCAGGAATCATAATGCAGTATATCCAGGATAGCCATAGAGGGTTCTCCTCTTTTTCTTTTGCCTGTGCCTGTTTTGGCTTTTCCTTTGCCTTTTGGGTCAGACATCCTGAAAAGCAGAGGTTCTAGGATACCGTTTATTAAACTAAAGCAGAAAAATAGGTAAGCAAATAGTATTTGAGCAATATAAGCATAGATGGGTAAAAGAGGAATAGAATAACAATATAAGCATGAAGTGATTTAGATAGATGTAGAATTTGGACTGTATGCAAGCTAAAAGTCAAAGAATTGAAATAAAAATCACAATCCAGGATCTATGATATGCGGAATGCTTGTTTATCAGGAACAACAATAATCATGGCTTGAAATGTGTTGAAAGTAGTTAGTTGAAGACTAAGGGAGAAGTTAGAAATTTAATACAGTTAAGAGTTAAAGAATGAAGTTAAAGTGAGTGGCATGGTATTGTAGGTCCTGATTAACAAAAATTGTACAAACTTGAAGAACCAGCAACTCACATTCAAGCAGAGAATGCAGATTAATGATGATAAATCATATAAATAAAAGAATTGCAAAATGAATAAAATCATCAATAATGCGATTTAACTAAGAAGGGAACCAGAATGATTAGGAATGCTAGCCCATTCATCCATGAATTGGCTTGGTTGAAACCAATTAGTGCAGAATTCAAAAGTACCAAAGTCAATTGATGAATGGGAGTTAAGTCAAACAATTTACGGAAAATTCGGGCAGCATTCTGGCTATAAATTGGATGTTCCCGGGTAATAAACAGCAGCGAAAATCCAGTTCATATGACATTAAAGTAGTACATAAAAGAGTAGCAAATAGCAAGTCACATGAATTTAGAAAAAAACGAATTCAATCTGCAGCAAGAATTGCAATTTAAATGGAATAATATCAAAACATCATTAAACAGTAATGAACAGCATATGAGCAGCATCAACAGCACAACAATTTCAAAATTGCAAAACAGATAAAGCAAGTAGCAAGAACGGCGCAATTATCAGGCCTAAATCCACTAACTACATCCTAGCTACCTAACCACCTAAAATCCACTACAAACATGCATCTCTAACTATTCTAATTTGAACAGACTTGAAAAATATACAAAATAACTAATTGGAATGGGAAAGGAATCGCAGTGCAGTGGAACCTGGTGTGCGCAGTGAAATGGAACGAAAAGAGAGGGTGGTCGTGTGGTGGCGCTGGAGGGCGGTACGGTGGCGCTGGGATGCGGCGGTTCTCACGGTGGTGCAGGGCGGTGCGTGGTGGGGGCAGGGGTGAAAGAGGGAGAGGAAGAGAAGGGAGGAGGGGCGAGGAGGGGGGTGGTGGCCGGCGATAAGGTGCGGTGGCGGGGTCTGGTTCGGCGATGGGGCAGGGGGCAGTGGGGGTCGAGAGGGGAATGGAGAAAAGGAAGAGAAGGGGGGAAAGAGGGGGGTGAGGGCGGTCCAGCGAGGGGTTGTCGACGGTGGGGGTGTGGCGGTGTGGTTCGGTGGCGGTGGTTGGGTGGTTATAGAGGGGAAAAGGAGAAGATTGTGAGGGAAGGGGGGAGGGGGCGATGCTGGGTTAGGGTTTCCGCGTCGGGGGGTTAAGTGGATTCAAATCCACGCGGACGCGTGGATCACGCGAAAGCGTGGATGAGGCGAAATTGCAACGACGCGAACGCGTGAATGAATGATAATGAAAATGACACGTACGCATGAGACACGCGTACGCGTCGCCTAGAATTGTGCTAAACGAACAATTCCAGCGTCGTTTTGGCGCAACCCTCTGTTTCAATTAAGGGGGCAAAAATTTTTGTGCGACGCGTACGCGTCGCCCACGCCCACGTGTGGAGTGTATAAGTGAAAATGATGCGTACGCGTCATCGACGCGCACGCGTGGCCCAATTGTGCCTAACGCATACCAGCCGCACGATTCCAGCCCAACTTTCTGGGCGTTGGATGGAAACGTCGATTTGAAATCGATGCCCATGCATGGCCCATGCGCACGTGTGGTATGATTTTTTTATAGAGAATATGCAGAATGCAGATGCTAATGCGGATGTTATGAATGATTCCAGGGAAAATAAAATAAAATAAAATAAAATAAAATAAAATGAAACTAAAAACAAACAAAATGAAATAAAATTAAAATTGAAAAAGGAACGATCATACCGTGGTGGGTTGTCTCCCACCTAGCACTTTTAGTTAAAGTCCTTAAGTTGGACATTTGATGAGCTCCTTGTTATGGCGGCTTGTGCTTGAACTCATCCTGAAATCTCCACCAACGTTTGCAATTCCAATATCCTCCGGGGTCCAAAACTAGGCATGTAAAGCCTTCAAGCAAGTCAAAGTAGGTTTTCAGGGTCCAGGAGTATTGATTGTCAGGATAAATTTTAGGATCCCAAACCTTGCTTTTGTACCTGTCTTTATCTTGATCTTCATTTTTCCAGCCGGGCGGTACGCAACCTGAATTTCTACTGAGATACCCAAACATCTTCCGAAACCCATTAAATCGAGCTCTATACCAATCCTTGCACTTCCAATTGGAGCGGAGAACCGTATTGAACCTTGGATACCAACTTCTATTACTAACCATCTCCCTCTTACTCTTAAAGCTGCAAAGAGCTCTAAGCTGGCCATCTGTTTCAAGCAAGCCATATTCAAGTGGAAAAGTAAAGATGAAGGCTAAAGATTTTATCCACTTGAAGTTTGTATTAGGTGGTAATGGCCGTGGGAAAGGTGTTTCCAGTGATTCTTTAAGATCCACTTCCTTGTACTCCTCTGTGAATTCTTCCAATTCCTGACAAATCTCTTCAACTGCAACCACGTCTTGATCAAAGTCTTCAATTTCTTCCTCATCACTCAAGTCATAAGTTTGAGGTTGAGAAAAGTCTACCTCCACATCATCCTCATATTCACTTGGGGAAGAATCTTCTAGCTCAAAGAGTTCAATTGTGACTGCAAGGTCATCATTAGGAGAGCTTGGTTCATGATCATCACTACCAAGGAAACTTGCTTTTGGATCTATTCCGTCCATTTCTTCATAAGGTACATGCTTTGGGGGTTGTGCACTATCCTCCTTAGCATCAATTGAAAATTTCTTGGCGGAATTCTTCAGAATTCTTAATTCCCATGGAGGTTCAGTGTCTCCTAAGACTTCAATCAATTCTTCTTCTTTGATAATTGCAGCTTCCTCCACTTGTTCCGGTACAAAGTCATGCTCCTCACTGTCCACCGAAGCTTCTAGTGTCTCCTTCATACTGGGGGCTAATCGATTTATCGCTTGCTCCAATTGATGAAGGGTTGCGTGAAACTGGTTCACTGTGTCCTTGAGACGATCCTGTGATTCTTGGTTCGATGGAAATGGATATGGTGCATATGGGAGTGGTGGTTCTTGGAAGTAATTGGATTGGGATTGGGGTGGATAAGGATTGGGGTCATATGGAGGTGAACGGTTGTGGTTGGCTTGTGAGTATGGTAGTTCAAAACTATGTTAAGGAGGTGGTTTATAGGCATATGATGGGACTTGTTGGTAACTACAAAGGGGTCCACCATATCTATCATCTTGGTATGCACCTTGGAATGGCTCTTGACCATAGTAATTTGGTGGAGGTGGTTTGTCACGAAGGGGACCACCGTAACTATTGTCTGGGTGTGCATCGTAGAATGGTCATTGTCCTTGGTACTTTGGAAAGTGTTGTTGCTGAAAAGGTTGATCAGATCCTCGTGGCTCCTTCCATCTGTGATTGTTTTGACCTTGACACATGTTCTTGTTATAGCTTCCATTCCTTTCAACAACATTAGAACCAAACTCAAAGCGACGGGGGTGAGAACTCATAGTAGCTAATAAAAATTAAAAATAAAAATAAAAACAAATAAACAAGCAAAATAAAATATTTACAATAACCAATAATAAGGCACACAATTGCAATTCCCCAGCAACGGCGCCATTTTGACGAACTGATTTCTACTGATTTAGAATTTCGCAAATAAAGTCTCGTTGTAAGTATAGTTTCTAAACCAATAGAGAATCCTTTCGTACAAAAACTTGTTTGTCACTAAAGCAAACCCAATAAAAATAAATAACCTAAGTATTCAAACCTCGGGTCGTCTCTCAAGGAATTGCAGGGTAGTATGATTTATTATTGGTTATGGAAAAGTATCGTTGGGTTTTTGAAATAGGGAACAAGTAATTTAAATGGCAAGAAAAATAAATCAACAATTAGAAAAATTCTTGGCAAGGTATGAGAACTGGAAATCCTATCCTAGTTATCCTTATCAGGTGCGATGAAAATTGTTATTGCTCCCACTTAGTTAACCCTTACTAAATAAAGGAAAGTCAAGTGGACTAATCAATTTGATTCCTCAAGTCCTAGTCAACTCCTATGGAAAGACTAGCTTTAGAGGGATCCAAATCAATCAGCAATTTCCAATTTTCAATTAACCGCTGAGTTTGACAACTCAACTGTCACCAATTACTTATCCAAAGTCAAAAGGGGAAAAATCTACTCGAATAAAAATGCCTTTTCATCAATTTAAGCTAAGAATATCATAAATCTGAAATACCTCAAATTGCATTAAATAGAAAATAAAATTAAACATAGGAATCCATAAACCAAATTGGCAACATCAAGTAATCAACTAAAATAATAGAATGAATAAAAGTAGAAGAGAAATTAAATTAAAGAAACATTGAACCTGGATTGAAGAAATAACCATACTCTAAGAGAAATCCTAATTCTAAAACCTAAGAGAGAGTAGAGAGCCTCTCTCACTCTAAAACTACATCTAAAACCTAAAATTGTGAATAATGAATGTTCTCCCTTTGATTCCTCCATTCTCCAGCCTCTATTCTGTGTTTCTGGACTTGGATTTGGGCCGAAAAAGGGCTCAGAAATCGCTGGGAGCGACTTCTGCAATTTTCTGCACGTGGCGTCCGTCACGCGTGCGCGTGGGTCATGCGTGCGCGTGGGTCACGCGTGTACGTCATTTGGAGATTTTCCTTGTCACATGTACGCGTCGCTTGTGTTTTGCGCTAGGCACGCGTTCGCGTCATCCATGCGTGCGCGTCGCTGCCATTTTCTTCAAAACTCCATTTTGTGCGTTCCTTCCATTTTTGCGTGTTTTCTTTCTGTCCTCTAAGCCATTCCTGCCCTATGAAGCCTGAAATTACTCAACACACAGATCACAACATCGAATGGTAATAAAGGATAATTAAAATAAATATTTTTAAGGCATAGAAAATATGTTTTCACATATATCATAGAATAAGGAAGGAATTGTAAAACCATACAAATCTTATGAATAAATGGGTGAAGAATTGATAAAAACACTCAATTGAGCACAAGATAAATCATAAAATAGTGGTTTATCAGCAACGACAAGCCCAGACCCGAACCGGAAGGGAACTTAGAGAGGTTCAGAGTTGGTGACATAGAGGAGAAGTTCACCTTCGTGAACAGAAACCTCCCACACGACCTGAAGGAACCTCTAATGAAAATGATCAGGGCTAACGGTGACCTATGCTTGGACGCCAGCCGACATGCCGGGGATAGACCCCCAGCTCATGTTGCATCACTTGGCCGTCAAGGCGGAGGCCAGACCGGTGGCTCAGAGGAGAAGGAAAATGTCACAAGAAAGAGCAGAGGAGGTGGCCAGGCAGACGGCCAGCCTCCTCAAAGCGGGATTTATCCGGGAACTCGACTACTCGACCTGGCTGTCGAATGTAGTTCTAGTAAGAAAGCACAATGAAAAATGGAGGATGTGTGTGGATTACTTCGATCTTAACAAAGCATGTCCTAAGGACTGCGCCCCCCTATCCAACATCGATGCGCTCATCGATGCAGTGGCAGGATATCAGTATCTGAGCTTTATGGATGCTTATTCTGGCTATAATCAGATACCAGTGCACCGGCCAGACGAAGAGAAAATAGCATTCATAACGCCCGGGGGAATATACAGCTACAAAGTAATGCTGTTCGGCCTGAAGAACGCTGGGGCCACGTACCAAAGGTTAATGAACAAGATATTCAGCGACCTCATAGGCAAAACGGTGGAAGTATACGTGGATGATATCCTTGCAAAGACCACCCGACCTGAGGACCTCTTAAGCGACCTAAGAAATGTGTTCGCTTCCCTCCGACAACACAGCATGAGGGTAAACCCGCTCAAGTGTGCCTTTGCCATGGAAGCAGGAAAGTTCTTAGGGTTTATGATAGCCCAGGGAGGGGTGGAGGCCAACCCTGAAAATTGTCAAGCAATACTCCAAATGAAGAGCCCGGGCTATGTCAAGGGCATTCAGAGGTTGTCAGGAAGGCTCACCGCATTGTCCCGCTTCCTCGGGGCGTCGACTGCGAAAGCCCTGCCATTTTTCAACTTGATGAGGAAGGGGATAGCATTTGAATGGACCCCGGTGTGTGAGGAAGCATTCAAGCATTTCAAAGAGATTCTTGCAACACCACCTGTCCTCGGGAAGCCCAAGGTCGGAGAACCACTTTACCTGTACTTGGCCATAACGGATGGAGCGATGGCGGCGGTTTTGGTGCGGGAAGAAGGGAAGATCCAACAACCAATTTACTTTGTGAGCAAAGCACTGCAAGGAGCAGAATTGAGATACAGCAAATTAGAGAAGTTGGCACTTGCACTCCTGACCTCTTCCCGTAGATTACGACAGTACTTCCAAGGTCATCAGGTGGTCGTGAGGACAGACCAGAGAATCCGCCAGGTACTCTAGAAACCCAACTTAGCAGGAAGAATGATGACTTGGGCTATTGAGCTCCCAGTACGACTTGCAGTATGAACCCAGGCATGCGATTAAGGCGTAGGCCATGGCCGACTTCTTGGTAGAAGTATCAGGGGACCCAACTGAGGCAGCGAGCATATGGTGGAAGCTCCACGTAGATGGGGCCTCCAACCAAATGATTGGAGGTGCCGGGATCATCTTGGAGAGCCCCGCCAGAGTCATATATGAACAGTCAATCAAGTTCGAGTTCCCGGTGTCAAACAATCAAGCGGAGTACGAAGCCTTTTTGGACGGCTTAATCCTAGCTCGGAAAGTCGGAGCCACAAGGCTAGAAGTGTGCAGTGACTCGGAGGTCGTTACCTCTCAGGTCAATGGGACCTACCAGGCCAGAGATTCACTGTTGCAGAAGTATATGGAGAAGGTCAAAGAATTGAGCAAACAATTCGAGGAGGTCACAACCCAACACATTCCAAGAGAAAGGAACACACGGGCAGACCTCCTGTCCAAGCTAGCAAGCACAAAACCAGGGGATGGCAACCGGTCTCTAATTCAGGATTTGATAAAAGAACCAGCGGTCACCCTCCACTTGACAAAGGCAGATCCCTCTTGGATGGACCTGATCGCTGACTTCTTGGAAAGCGGCAAGCTCCCTGATGACGAGAAGTCGGCCAGAGCGTTGAGAAGGGAGGTGGCCAAATACACGATCATACAAGGTCAGTTGTTTAAGAAGGAACTCAGCCAACCCTTGTTGAAATGCCTGCATCCCGACCAAACGGGCTATGTGCTTAGAGAGGTCCATGAGGGATGCTGCGGTCACCACATCGGGGGCAAAGCCCTAGCAAGAAAGCTTATCAGAGCTAGTTATTACTGGCCATCGATGATGAAGGACTCCAAAGAATTCGTGAGGAAATGCGTCAAGTGCCAGGAGAACGCCAATTTCCACAGGACGCCGGCAACTGAGCTAAGTCTATTGACGTCTTCCCGACCTTTCTCACATTGGGGAGTCGACCTCCTGGGACCTTTCCCGGTCGGTCCAGGGCAAGTCAAGTACCTTATAGTTGCTATCGACTACTATACCAACTGGATAGAGGCTGAGCCACTGGCCAGCATATCCTCATCCAATTGTCGAAAGTTTATGTGGAGACAAGTGGTAACTCGATTTGGCATCCCTGAGGTCGTTATCTCTGATAACGGGACGCAGTTCACTGATAAGAAGTTCGTAGAGTTCCTCGCCGGTTTGGGCATAAAACAAAAGTTCTCATCCGTGGAACACCCCCAGATGAACGGCCAAGTTGAGGCCGCAAATAAGGTCAACTTGTTAGGCCTCAAAAAGCGGCTTGATAAGAAAAAGGGAGCATGGGCTGACGAACTTGCCTCCGTCCTCTGGTCCTACCGCACAACCCAGCAATCGTCCACAGGAGAAACTCTATTCCGCCTGACGTACGGAGTGGATGCTATGATACCTGTAGAGGTCGACAAACCGACCCCACGGTTACTTCTGGGAGGAATAGAGGAAGCTGTAGAAAAAGACCTAGTAGACGAGGCTAGAGAGATGGCCCATTTGTCGGAAGTAGCGCTGAAGCAAAGAATGGCCCTGCGCTACAATGCCAAAGTACTCAGGAGAGAATTCGAATAAAATGACCTGGTCCTGCGGCGCAACGACATAGGGCTGCCGACTCAGGGGGAAGGTAAGTTGACGGCTAACTGGGAAGGCCCCTACAGGGTCAAAGAGATGATTAGTAAGGGCGCCTACAAGTTGGAAAGACTCGACGGCAAGAAAATCCCGAGGACGTGGAATGCGGGTAACTTGAGGCGATTTTATTCTTAGCCCAAACACACCAAGCAGGCGACCTGACCAGCTCAGAAAGACCCGGGTTTTGCTTTATCATTAAATAATTTATTTCTGTTAAATACTTATCATTGCCATAAATTTGTTCAACTGTCGATTAATGTTCACTTGTGGTTAAATTTACTCTTTCCCTTTATACATCCCATGGCAACGAACTTCTTATGATACATGCTAAACGAGGATATGGTACAGAATTCCGGGACTGATCACCCCGGAAACCAACCAAGTTAACACCATAACAAACGGTTATAGCACTAATAAAGCCACAAATCGGCTCCATCAAATTGTCAAATTACCAACGCAACGGTAAACAAATGCAAGCGACAAGCCAATACCAACAAAACGGTAATAAAATAGAACGAAAATGCACTACCGAGTAAGCGGAGAAAAATAATAACAATAAGCCAACCAAGCGACTACTAAAGTAGTTCAAAGTTACAAGATCCAACAAATACAATAACAAAGTTCATCAAACTACACGACAAGGTCTATAAAAACAAAATTACAAGATCCATGAGTACAGAGATCACTTCTTCGGCATGTCGACAATCTTGCCATCCTTAATGGTTTTAAAGACCCCGATTGCCGACGTGTCGAAGTCAGGAGCAACGAGCTTCACTTGGGCTTTAAGTGCCTCTTCAGTCATCAGTATGGCACTCTTCCCCTATTTCACGGTCTCTTTGTACTTCTTCTTAAATTCTTCAGCTTCAGTTTGAGCAGTCTTAGCCGACGAGGCAGCCTCGTCGTGTTCCTTCTCCAAGGCAGCCACTCGACCCTGAGCAGCATTAAGCTGGCTCTCCAAGGTCAGCTCCCGCTCTGTTAGCCGAGAAACGGCTGCGTCAGAAATCTTCAATTTTTCTTCAGTGACTGTGGCCTTCTCCTCGGCAGCCTTGAGTTTCTTATCGGCACTGGACAGCTGCTCCCGAAGTATCTCCACTTTGACTTTAAATCTATTATTAGCTTGAACGGAAGCCTCGAGCTTCCTCTGCAATGAATGCATCCCAAACAAGGGAAACTCGGCCTTCATTGCTATGGCAGCGCCACGAAGAAGACTGCGGTACATCCACCTCGCCTGCCCGGGAAGGTCAGAGCTATGGAAATATTCTTCCGTGCCTGGAAGCAGCTGAGAATCTATGAAGTTCCTGGCATTGAAATTCCTTTCCATAACAGTAAGAACCCCCTTAGGGCTAGAACCCGACCTCCTTCTGTTTGGGTTGTTTACAACCATCACATCATCCTCGAACTGTGGGTTGGAGGTGGAGCCCTCGCCAGTGCCTACCACCTCACCATGGAAGGGAGAGACATGCGCCTCGTCAAAATTTTGGGCCAACATCTCGGCATCATGGGGGGGGGAGACACCACCTGATTCTCGTTACTTTCGGGTGGGGCCTCCTACTTCCCGTCAGCCGCTTCCTCATCGCTGTCGCCAGCCAAGAAGGTGTTGTATAAATTCTCAAGGCCTGTCACTTCGGCAGACATTCCCACTGCAACAAAATAGTGAAACCCATTAGTCATGAAATCGGCGTAGCAAATTAAAACAACAGCGGCGCCAGAAACGCAAGTTAAAACTACTCACAAATATAATTTCTAGCGACTTCCCGATCACTGATAAACCACTATTTTATGGTTTATCTTGTGCTCCATTAAGTGGTTTTTATCAATCTTTACCCACTTATTCATACTATTTGCATGTTTTATATTTTCCTTCCCGATTTTGTGCTATGATTGAAAACATGCTCCTTTGACCTTAATTTCATTAATATTAATTCTCCCTTTATACCATTCGATGCCGTGATATGTGTGTTAAGTGTTTTCAGAGATTACAGGGCAAGAATGGCTTGGAGGATGGAAAAAAAGCATGAAAAAGTGGAAGAAATACAAGAAACTGAAGGAACTGCTAAAGTTGTCCAGCCTGACCTCCTGGCACTCAAACGACCATAACTTGAGTTACAAAGGTCCAAATGACGCGGTTCTAGTTGCGTTGGAAAGCTAATGTCCGAGACTTCAATTTGATATATAATTTACTATAGCTGCTCTGAAGCCAAGCAACGCAAACGCGTGGACGACGCCTCCGCGTCACTTTGCCGTGACCTGAACGTACCAGAATACGCTGGGGGCGATTTTTGGGCTATTTTTGACCCAGTTTTCAGCCCGAAAAACACAAATTAGAGGCTATAAAGTGGGGAAATGCATCCATTCATCAAATAAGCTCATAATTCATAATTTTAGATTTAGATGTAGTTCTTAGAGAGAGAGGTTCTCTCCTCTCTCTTAGGATTTAGGATTAGGATTCCTCTTGAAGGATTTAGGATTTCAACTTCTTCTCAGGTTCAATGTTCCTTTTATTTATTTTATCAATTTAATTTATGAACTCTTTATATTTAGATTGATTTTTAAAAGAAAATTAAAACTAAAATAATTACTTAATTAAGAAGATTTGAAAAACTTTGGATATGATTTTTGAAAAAGATTTTAAATTTTGAAATAGAAATATGAATTTTAAAAGCAATTTTCGAAAATTCACTTTAAAATAGAGAGAAAAGATATTTTTTTTATTTTTGAATTTTATGATGAAAGAGAAAAACATAGAAAAGACACACAACTTAAAATTTTTAGATCTAATGTTCGTTATTTTCGAAAATTTTGGAGGGAAACACCAAGGAACACCAAACTTAAAAATTTTAAGATCAAAACACAAGGAAGACTCAAGAACACTTTGAAGACTCACAAGAACAACAAGAACATGAAGATAGAACACCAAACTTAAAATTTTTAGAAAACCAAAATAAAATTTTCGAAAACTAAAGAAAAATCAACAAGAAAACACCAAACTTAAAGTTTGGCACAAGATTTATTCAAAGAAAAACTATTTTTGAAAAAGTTTTTTAAAAAGAAGATAGCCAATTACCAAGAACATAAGCACAACGCTCTAACCAATTGAGCTATAAATTTAACGTGTTTTAATAAGGTATTTAATAAATAAAGATTTTTTGAAAACTGATATTTTGAAAAAGCACAAGAGAAACAAGAAAAGACACAAAACAAGAAAAGCTAAAGATCAAACAAGGAAAATAAACAAGAACAACTTAAAGATTAAGAAAGAACAATGAACACAAATTCAAAAATTTAAAAGAAAATAAAAAAATGCAATTGACACCAAACTTAAGATATGAAACTAAACTCAAATAGAAAAACTCAATTATCAGTTTATAAAATTTTTGAAAAATTTAAAAAGAGAAAATAAGGATTTAAAAAAAATTTCAACCAAGAACAATAATAGAAGACTCTAAACCAAAAAGAAAAAATTTTTCCTAATCTAAGCAACAAAATAAACCGTTAGTTGTCCAAACTCGAACAATCCGGCAACGGCGCCAAAAACTTGGTGCACGAATTGTAAATCACACTTTTCACAACTCGTACCACTAACCAGCAAGTGCACTGGGTCGTCCAAGTAATACCTTACGTGAGTAAGGGTCGAATCCCACGGAGATTGTTGGCTTGAAGTAATCTATGGTTATTTTGTAATTCTTAGTCAGGATATCAATTATAATTATCATTTTGGATTGCGAAAAATAAAAGAGCATGAATTAAATACTTGTTATGCAGTAATGGAGAATATGTTGGAGTTTTGGAGATGCTTTGTCTTCTGAATCTCTGCTTTCTCCCTGTCTTATTCTTCACGCATGCAAGGTTCTTCCTATGGCAAGCTGTGTGTTGGTGGATCACCGTTGTCAATGGCTACCATCCGTCCTCTCAATGAAAATGGTCCAGGTGCGCTGTCACCGCACGACTAATCATCTGTTGGTTCTCACTCATGCTGGAATAGGATCCATTGATCCTTTTGCGTCTGTCACTACGCCCAACCCTTGTGAGTTTGAAGCTCGTCACAGTCATTCAATCCCTGAATCCTACTCGGAATACCACAGACAAGGTTTAGACTTTCCGGATTCTCAAGAATGCTGCCAATAGATTCTAGCTTATACCACGAAGATTTTGATTAAGGAATTCAAGAGATACTCATTTAATCGAAGGTAGAACGGAGGTGGTTGTCAGGCACGCGTTCATAGGTTGAGAATGGTGATGAGTGTCACGGATCATCACATCCATCATATTGAAGTGCGAATGAACATCTTAGATAGAAACAAGCGTGTTTGAGTAGAAAACAGAAATAATTGCATTAATTCATCGAGACACAGCAGAGCTCCTCACCCCCAACAATGGAGTTTAGAGACTCATGCCGTTAAAGAGTACAAAGTTCAGATCTAAAATGTCATGAGGTGCAAAATAAATCTCTAAAAGTTGTTTAAATACTAAACTAGTAACCTAGGTTTACAGAAAATGAATAAACTAAGATAGATGGTGCAGAAATCCACTTATGGGGCCCACTTGGTTTGTGCTGGGGCTGAGACTTAAGCTTTACACGTGCCTAGGCTGTTTCTGGAGTTAAATGCCAAGTTGTAACCTGTTTCTGGCGTTTAACTCCAATTTGTAACCTGTTTCTGGCGTTTAACGCCAGACTGCAACATGGAACTGGCGTTGAACGCCAGTTTATATCCTCTATCCTTGAGCAAAGTATGGACTATTATATATTGATGGAAAGCCCTGGATGTCTACTTTCCAACGCAATTGGGAGCGCGCTAATTGGACTCCTGTAGCTCAAGAAAATCCATTCCGAGTGCAGGGAGGTCAGAATCCAACAGCATCAGCAGTCCTTTTTCAGCCTGAATCAGATTTTTGCTCAGCTCCCTCAATTTCAGCCAGAAATTACCTGAAATCACAGAAAAACACTCAAACTCATAGTAAAGTCCAGAAATATGAATTTTGCCTAGAACTAATGAAAAATATACTAAAAATTAACTAAAACATACTAAAAACTACATGAAATTAACCTCAAAAAGTGTATAAAATATCCGCTCATCAGAGCTCTTTGTGGCATTAAGAGTAAGAGGAAGATGGTCAGTGGTAAGAATTGTCCTACTAGGTTCATTATGGTTGGAAGCTTTAAGTTTAAACGCAAAGGTTGGTGTAGAGCTCAACTGAATGGGTCTAGGAAGTTATTTGGCCGCTTTAATGAGAATTCAGATTGCTTGCTACCCGGATGGAATCATAATGATCAACAAGAAGATGGGTGCAAAAGCAAGGTTTGGGACCCCAGAATTCAGTCCAGCAATCAACACTCTTGGGGCCTTGTCACTTGCTTCAACTTACTTGAAGGCTTTCTGCGCCTAGTTTGGGATCCCGGAGGCTACTGGAATTCCAAACATTGGTGGAGATTTCTGGATGAATTCAAGCACAAGCCACCATAACAGGGAGCTCACCAAATGTCTAACTTAAGGACTTTAACTAAAAGTGTTAGGTGGGAGACAACCCACCATGGTATGATCGTTCTTTTTCAATTTTATTTCGTGTTGTTTATTTTTATTTTATTTTATTTTCATTGAACCTGGAAGTTTTCATTGCATCTACATTAGCACTGCATATTGCATACTGCATAATTGCATTAAAAAAAATTCGCACGCGACGCGACGCGTCCGCGTCACCAGTGCGTTTGGAAGAAAAGAAAAGTGAACAGAGAGTCACGCGAGACCGTGGCTGGAGGTGTGCCTTTGGCACAAATTGATCCACACGACCGCGTCGCTGACGCGTTCGCGTCATGTGGGAAAAATGCCTCCCACGCGTCCGCGTTACCCACGCAAACGCATGGCCCTGTAAAATCGACGTCAAAAGTTGTATGGCAGTATGTTGGGCTGGAGTGGGGCTGGACTCGTGCTAGAAGCCCAAGCCCTCCCACGCGATCGTGTCACCCAGATTTTTGGCAAAATGCATTTAAACAGAGAGTTGCGCGAACGCGAGGCTGCACTCACGCCAATCGCACAAATCAGGTCACGCGATTGCGTGACCCATGTGTCCGCGTCACCTGACCTTATCGCACACCACGCGACCGCGTCACTCACGCGTCCGCGTCGCCTACGCCGCACAGCTTATCCAAATCAGCGCCAAAAATCTTATCTTTTCTTCCCCAATCCTAATTTTTCCTCCCTCCTTTCTTACTTACTTCTTCTTCCCTTCTTTCCCTTCTCATTCTTCTTATCTTTCATTTTATTTTACTTAATTTATTTGCATATTTCATTCATTGCATCTTAATTTTGTGTATATTTTTATAAATTAATTATTTTTTTCCTTGGTGTTAAAATTTTCTTATTTAACTGTTGCATCTTCTCTTGAATTATTTTGGGTGCTTAGTGACTTGTGTTATTCTAGTTGGGTAATATTATTTAAATCAATGCCAATCTTTTATACCTGTATTACTTCTGCATTGACATGAATTTATTTTATCTTTCCTTACCCACTCTCTTCCCTATTGTTGCAAATTTTTGCACTCTTGATTTGCCATGTACTTCTACTGTTTTCTCACCTGCATGTTGTAGCTACCATGTAATTGAGATCCTCATTATTTGGCATTAACCCAACCATATTTTATTTTATCTTTATTTCTGGGTTACTGTTCTTCTTTTTCTCTTCTTTCAGGCTGGCCACCGAAGACGGAAAAAGGGAGAAACTTCTAAAAGGGGAGACAAACAAGTTCCTACGCACATTCCTTGATGAGAAAAGCGTCAGTTGAAGCAACCCGTCCACTTGCATATCTCAGCATGCACCGAGGACGGTGCAATCTTTAAGTGTGGGGAGGTCGATACCGATCTCCATGGGTTAGTTAGTTTCTTCTCAACACCAATATTTTATTTTCTTTGTTAATTGTTGCATTTGCATATTTAATTGCATGTTTGATTTTATGCATTTAGTTACCACTTGGTTGAAGTAATATTTTCTTTTTCAAGAATTTTTATAGTATTTCACTAATTTAAATTAAAAAAACTTTTTTATCAAAACTTGTTTGAAGTTGTATTTGGAAACATAGTTTAAAAAGCTAAGAACACACAACCTGTGAGATTTTGAGCTTATTTATATGGTTACATTATTTAATCATAAATTTTTATTCTTGTGTGTTTTCTTCTCTATGATTGCAATCTTTGCCTCTTCTATTCTATATATCCAATATTTAGTGTATTTACATGCTTGCATACGATTGAGGCCATTGTTTGATTTTAGCTCACTTATCCCAAATAAGCCTACCCTTTAAATCACCCTTGTCAGCCACTTTGAGCCTTTTAATCCCCATTTGTTCTGTATTTTACCACATCACTAGCCTTAAGTAGAAAAACAATTAAATATCCCAATTGAATCTTTGGTTAGCTTAAGATAGGGATTGTGTAACAATTAAGTGTGGAGAAACTGTGGGAACATGGGTTAATAAGAGAATGTGTTATGTTTCTACCATGATAAAATAATGGGAATTTGTGTACCTACTCATGTGAAACTATAAAAAAAATTAATGTGCATTGATAGCTATGTTTATTTTCATGTTCAAAAAAAAAGAAAAAAGAAAAATCCAAAAAAAAAAATATTCAATAAATAAGTAAATAAATAAGGGGACAAAATTACCCCAATGCTAAGTTTAAGATCAATGCACATGTGATAAATTAAAAAGAAAAAGTTGATACATGAGTATGTGATGCAAAAGTGGGAATTTTGGGTAGCTAGGCATGAATTAGAATTATATAGAGTATATGTATGTTAGGTGAAAGTTTAGGTTAATTAAATATTCAATTTATAGCTCACTTAGCCATATATATATACCCTCACCCTTACCTTAGCCCCATTACAACCTTGAAAAGACCTCATGATGTTTGCATTGGTACATTAAATTTTTGTTGATTGGTTAAATGAAGAACAAAGTTTAGAAAGCATGACTAGAGAAGAGTAGAGTGATTAACCCTAGACACTTGAGAGTTAGAGTGATATACACTATCAGTAAGGGTTCAGTGCTTAATTCTATGTTCCCTGCTTTCATGAGCTATCTTCTTACAAGTTTACTTGCTTTTTATTGTATGATTTGAATTAGTGAAATCTAATTTATGTTTGTCTTGAAGAGCTTATTTACTTTTAACCAAGTAGGTAGAAACATTTTGCATGTAGTTGCATTCATACAGATAGTTGCATTTCATACATTCTATCATTCCTCTTCACTCCTTTATAGCTTCTCTTGAGCTTAGCATGAGGACATGCTAATGTTTAAGTGTGGGGAGGTTGATAAACTACTATTTTATGGTTTATCTTGTGCTCAATTGAGTGGTTTTTATCAATCTTTACCCACTTATTCATACTATTTGCATGTTTTATATTTTCCTTCCCGATTTTGTGCTATGATTGAAAACATGCTCCTTTGACCTTAATTTCATTAATATTAATTCTTCCTTTATACCATTCGATGCCGTGATATGTGTGTTAAGTGTTTTCAGAGATTACAGGGCAAGAATGGCTTGGAGGATGGAAAGGAAGCATGCAAAAGTAGAAGGAATACAAGAAACTGAAGGAACTGCTAAAGCTGTCCAACCTGACCTCCTGGCACTCAAACGACCATAACTTGAGCTACAGAGGTCCAAATGACACTGTTCTAGTTGCATTGGAAAGCTAACGTCTGGGGCTTCAATTTGATATATAATTTGTTATAGCTGCCCCAAAGCCAGGTGACGCGAACGCATGGATCACGCGGACGAGTGACCTGGCAAAAGTGTAATCCGCGCAAACGCGTGGACGATGCCTCCGCGTCACTTTGCCGCGATCTGAACGTACCAGAATACGCTGGGGGCGATTTCTGGGCTGTTTTTGACCCAATTTTCGGCTTGAAAAACACAGATTAGAGGCTATAAAGTGGGGGAATGCATCCATTCATCAAATAAGCTCATAATTCATAATTTTAGATTTAGATGTAGTTCTTAGAGAGAGAGGTTCTCTCCTCTCTCTTAGAATTTAGGATTAGGATTCCTCTTAAAGGATTTAGAATTTCAACTTCTTCTCAGGTTCAATGTTCCTTTTATTTATTTTATCAATTTAATTTATGAACTCTTTATGTTTAGATTGATTTTCTTTACTTAATGCAATTTGAGGTATTTCAGATTTATGATTGCTCTCTTTTATTTATGATATAAATAATTTGGATTTTTTCCTTTTGGCTTTGGTTGAGTCATTGGAGATACTTGAGTTATCAAACTCATTGTTGACTGAAAATTGGAATTCTTCAAGAATTAATTCGAGTTCCAATAACTCTAGCCTTTCCCAAGGAAAGACTAGGACCTGAGGAATCAAAATTAATTCATCCACTTAACTTACCTTCATAGTTAGAGGTTAATAAAGTGGGAGAAAAATCCAATTCTCATCACAATTGATAAGGATAACTAGGATAGGACTTCTAATTTTCATACCTTGCCAAGAGTTTATTTTACAGTTATTTATTTATTTTATTTGTCATTTAAATTACTTGTTCCTTACCTTTAAAACCCCCAATTTACAAAACTCATAACCAATAATAAGAACACTTCCCTGCAATTCCTTGAGAAGACGACCCGAGGTTTAAATACTTCGGTTATCAATTTTATCAGGGGTTTGTTATTTGTGACAACCAAAACGTTTGTAAGAAAGGTTGATTGCTTGGTTTAGTAACTATACTTGCACCGAGAATTTACTATAACTTCTAAACCATCAATCTTCAGTTCTTCAATCACCCATAAGGAGATGGGGGTTCACATGGTTTTTTCCAAAAACAGCCAACAACACATCGGCAATACTTTTGTCCACAGAGGACATCCCTTTGTATGTCACCTTAATAAAAGTATTGGGCCCCGCCCTGAAACTCCAATATGTCGGGATGAGGCGCTGCCCTTCCAACGACAACTAGAAGGGATGGCGAACTTTGGTTGGGCGCACCTTGAAGTACTTGTCCTTGAACCCGTGGTAGGAGTCCTCAAACAAGCCAAAAATCCTCCGACCTTAGGCAGACCGGAAGGACTTAAACCCTTTCCTTGCTTTTCCTTCTTTGGAAGGATTCGTAAGGTTAAAGAGATAAAGAAACACGTTGACGAACACCGGCAGCTCTAAATATTCACACACCATCTCGAAACAGCGGATGGAAGCCCAACTATTTGGATGCAACTACGACGGCACCACGGAACACCGGTTAAGGAGCGCCATCTGGAAGGAAGAGAAAGGAAGGCGAACCCCCAATTGGATAAACATTGCCTTGTAGAACCAGATCCAGTCGGCAACTCGGGGGAGTGGGGGTTGAGTTTGTATACCCGTTCGTGAGGAGCGGGGACAAAAACATCGTAATTAGATTCCTCGTCAGTCCTACCGCACAAGTACTCGGCTTGGCGAAACTCGGTCAGCTCCTCCTCACCCATTTGGTTTGGAGAATCCTTCACGTCGAAAGTCACCCAGGCATACTGGTCGTAAGCCGCGCTTGAGGCGGAACCTCGTGTAACGTGACGTGGGGCCATACCTACAGTTGGGACACCACTCAGTTAGACTAAGAGACCGGGAGGTCGGAACTAACCCAGAAACTACAGCTTGCTCATCCAATAACTACAACCAAACATGACCAAAGAAAATCCTAGAAAATCTTAAGCAAAGGCTAAAAACCAGTATATTGGAATGGTAACCCCCCTATTACGTCTACCTAACACTAGTGTCATTCATGCAATCAGAGGAACAACATGCACACCAAAGCATGAACAATAAATTTAAACCGCATAAAGTAAAAAGTGAAGAATGAAGACTTACCAGGTTGATTGTGATGGTTGGAGAGGAAGCAAGGAGGAACGAATGCACAGGAATGCAAAGATTACAAAAGGGAATTCGAAGATGAAGAAGGTGAAAGCGGAATGAACAAGGAAATAAAATGGGAATGAAATACAAAAACTGACTGAGGGATTAGGAAACTGACTCAAGAAGCGCGAAGGGGAAGGGCAAAACAGTCTTTGCATGCAGGATTTTGAAATAACTCATTATAATCATTAAATGCCTGACGCAAAGAACGAGGCGACGAAAGGTTATCCCCAGCAACAAACAGACACGCGCGCAAGAGGCACGTCCTCTCCACAAGCGGCCGACCTAACGACAACGCACAAGAGAGAATATAACACGCCACCAATGACACTCACGATCATTGCTGGTGCGTTGGGGGCACTGCTACAGCCCAGCCCAAGCATCATGCGGGCCGACCCGACCCATAAGCCATCCGACCCAAACGGGCGGGCGCGAAATGCTCAACAACCGACCCAGACACGCGTCCTTTACAGCTCACTGCTACAGCTGTATTGGGAAGCTTCGAGGAAGGTGGGTCTGCCCTCGCGGGACCCACTCCTGACATGGTATATATGGGGAGGGTCCTACCCCTCCCCCAAGGTACGTCCCTAGCACCCTACACTCACTTCTCGCCTGCACACCTGACTGACTTGAGCGTCGGAGTGTCTTTGCAGGTGACACCCCCCTCCACACAGAGAGATCGGGAAGTCGGCTGTTCCAGCTCCATCTCAGCAACCCTGAACCAAGCGAAACCCCACCTTACCAACCGAAGGACTCCCCAAAATCGTCCGGTACCCGAGCTACCGTACATTAATAAAAAATAACATTTAATATTTAATTTAAAATATAGAATAAAATTATAATTAAATATTTAATAATTTTGATTTTAAATTAATTAGTCTTCAAAAATATATTATTGAGTTAAGAAACTAACTAACATAATTGATGATGACAAACATTAGATTATTGGGCAAATTAAATAATTAGTGTTAATTATTTATGATTAAATGTTGCAGGCCAAAACTCATTGTTGCAACAGCCCAATTGGATGGAAAATAAAAACAAGGCTGGTAGGCTACAAATCAACAATAGCCCAACATAAAGCAAGCTGAATCTATTCTAGTGGGCCACAAAAACAATAGAAGCCCAAAGGTGATGAATAGAAAGCAAACGGGTTGCATAAATGATAACCGATCCAAGCCCGATTGCATCTCTCATTCAAATCCCTCCAATTTGCTTTCACCAAAAGCAACGTTCACCTTTTTTCCTCTTGGTCAGAAATCAGAGAAGTGAGAGAGAGGTTAGTTCCTAAGCTATTCACCAAAGAAGCAAGAAAGAGGAGGTTTAGCAAAAAGGTTGAAGTCTAATCACCCACATCAATCTGTATTAAGAAGAGGTCAGAAGCTAAAGGTAATTTTATTTCTTTCTACACGCATATCATTTTCTTCTCTTCATCTTCAACTCTCTACCACTCCATATTGGGATACATGGAAAAGGTGATCTCTGTTCAACACTGCTGTGAATCTATGGTAAAAAATGTGTCTTGGGGACCAAGTGGTGTTTCAATGGCTAAGATTTGGGTTTACCATTGAAAATATTTGTTTCTACTATCCTGTGGCTTTCGGTCAACAAAGAAGGTCAAAACCAAATTTTCTAATTTGAGGATTAACTGGAAAAAGGTGATTTGGTGAGTTGGTGAAGCACACAGCTCGAGAGTTGACCTAGGAGAGAGCAACTCAGCAACATGCAAGGAGATACAAAAGAAGATTTCTCATCATTCAGAAGCCAATGAGAGATCACCAGTGTTCTTGAGGTGTATGTTCTGAGAATAGTTCTCTGAAGAAGTTCATCAACTTGGACAGTGCTTCCTAGTCAAAGAGCATTCTTTTTAATGAGGAACTGAATCAGAGACATGCAAATCTGGTTTATCACATAGCAAAGAGGCTGTTGAAGCATCAATCTCCTTCATGTTTTATAGATTGTAAAAGAAAGAGAGCCCAATATTATCAGATTCTCCTAAACCAATTTTTAAAACATAAATTTTCTATTTCTATTAATATATAAATTGTCTTAAGAATGTGTATATTAGATAATATATTAAATGCTACACCATAGGACAATCTATGCATGAAAGTTTTCAAAAAATACATATAAATTGTCTCAAGATACTGAGCTTTCCAAAATGAACGTAAATCATCCCAACCTGTGATAATTTATGCTTTTTTCTCTTAACCCACAACACCTTGGGACGATTTACCTTCAAACTCAAGATCCCGGAATGATTTATGAAGACAATGAGCCTATAAATAAACGAGTATGGTGTATAACGAGCCATACATGAATTGAAAGTTTTGGGAGAGATGGTTGAGAGTGTGTTTTTGCTAGTTCATCACTAAGAAAAAAATAATAAAAACACAAGTGAGGGTGTTACATTCTCTAGTAAAAAGTAGATTGGTGTGTTTGTAAATCTGTCAATGAGTTTGATGGATTTAAAAAATAGTATACAGAAGTTAGAAAAGTGCGACAAAAAAATGTGTAAAGCAAGTATTTTTTTATTCCTATTTCGCTCAGGTAAGGTTATGTTAAGTTTGAAAAATATGAGATTCTAGGCGATGACGACATGTGAGTTATATTTCACAGTCAAGCTAGATTTTCATATTTGGGCGCTATGGAATTGTTTGCGAGAATGGTTGATATATAGGATAACTCTGGTGGATTTGCTCCAAATTTCCCAACTGGCGTGATAAAAGGAAATTCTAGCGCCATTCTAACTGGGCATGAGATTACTGCCCATGTTTCATTTTCATCATTTGCAGCAGATTTACCCGTTCAGGCAGATAATGCAGATGACTTGGGTGATGTGTGTACCTTCGGGGAGCTTGCAGTTGCAATAAGAATAGCACCTGTATTGGATGGTGCATTGGCATTCATGGATGTCAGAGATAGATATCCACTCGCCAAGGCTATAGGCGATGATGGGTCAGATTCGAAACCACCACCAGCAACACCGGAACACTCAACTCCTCCACCACCACTCTGCCCTCTAGAGCCCCCAACTCCTCCACCTATAGAACCTCCATAACCACTGGCACCTCTACCCCCTCCCCACCCAGGGCCACCTCTGTCCTCTCTCCAACTAGAGCCACCCGCACCACCTCTCCAACCAGAGCTACCACCACGCCAACCCCAACCGGACCTACCTACACCATGTTCCCAACCTCCTCGATGACTCTGACTTCCCTCATTGTCATCATTATTGACGTCCTGTTCCTTATCTAACCCCAATACATCATCGAACCCCCTGCCATAGGCTGGTTGTATCGGGTGCCAACATGTTCACGAGTAGTCATACGCTGATTGTCTGTGACGTTTGGTCCTTGTTGTCTAGCTGACACAACAAAATAACTCCGAACATGAGCATCTGCAGGAAACCCAGCCAAGCAAGGGTCAACTAGACCCCGATCATGTGAAAGAAATCTACGGGTTATCCTATACCACCACTCAGGATACTCAGTTGAAGGTCGAGGATCTGGCACGCACCAACTGAAATGCGAGCATGCTCTGATGTCTTTGGTCCCAATACTCATGCCATGTAACGAATATTTCAGGGAACCATCGGGTCGGTTCTCGACCATCCTTCGACAACAGAAAGTCAATATTGATGGCTGGATCGGGGATGTGCTGAACTCCTACAAGCTGAGGTAGAACTCTGTCAACCTAATGTCATTCAATTGACGCAAAGTAAATCAACGCAGTAGTCGACTTCCATAATAGTGTGCTCATGCCTGAGGATATCAAGATGGACTACTTGGATAACCTCAAAAGCATTGTACAGCATCCAAATAAACTGCAACATGATAATTAATCAGATTCAAGTATTATAGCATAAACTTAAACAAGGAACCAGTATAATCGAAAGCAAGTAATGGAAGCTTATACTTACATCATCTACACTCAACCTGTCTAGTCTATGTAGAGTATCGATGACCCGAGGACCCTTCTCATCTGATGATGGTAGGTACCTACTCCACCTGGAAGATTCATAATGATAAGCATTAAACTTTAAAAAAAAAGTATATGAACTAGTGCACTATATACCTCATTTATGAAACATACTCACCTCGATCCAAACGGCCAAAGAATGGTGTCAAACCCTCTAGGGTTGAATGTGGGAAAACACAAAAATATCCAAGACTGCAGCAATGTTAGTGGCCCAACTAGGTTCTTAACATTCTGGTTAAAAACTCTGCAGAGACACCTATACAACCAGGACAAAATGGCCGAACCCCAGCTATACTTGCCGAGTCTGTCGAGGTCCGTAACATAGGGAAGCCACCGTGAATGAACTCTAGTACGAGACTTGTCTGCGAAAAGTATCGTGGACAACATCATAATGTAGCCACGTGCATAAACCTGTATCGTGGCCTCTGGTGCATTAGCTGGCTTGACTCTAAACTTGTTCTGAAACCAAGAAAACGACACGGTGAATTCATCAATACAATCGTCAGGTGGAAGTTCACCAAACAACTCTTCGTACCAGACCCACGCAGGCTTCCCCCTCTATTAACTGCTCAAAGTCACTGAGACATCCACTAACTACAAATTCATCAACAGGGAAACCGAACTGATATGCCACTTTCCTAAAAGGCATGTGAAACGTGTTGGTCTCGGGACGCCATCACTCCATTAATGCACTAATCAGTGGCTCATCAAGCTTAAACCAATAATCATTCAGCCTTGCAACATGTAATAATCTGGCACTATCTAGGTACAGCATTATACAATCATACATCATCATCTTCTGTTGCCTATGAATGCTCCTAACACATCGAGTTGACTGATAACACAAGAAAATACAGTCACAACTCAATAATGCATAATAACATCAAAAACATATATATAAAGTGAAACCACCCCTAACCCTACAACCACCACAACATTCCTAAGCATTTTAAGCCTAAAATATTAACAAATAACTAATTCACAAACTATATAGTCTACATTAAGATAACTACAGTAAGATAACTTAATATATTACTGCCATCAACTATATAGATTAAAAACAAGTTTGACAACTGTCTTCTTTATTGATAAATCTCGCCGTGCGCAATATCGTTCAATCAGTACATGTCTCTCTTGTTCTCCGCCATCTTTCATCGAAACTGCTTATCCCCCTGCCTGCCTGGCCCCACCACGATCTTCCCCCTTCCGCCACCCACTGACGCTTCTTCCACCACGATTCGTTGCTGCCGTCGCCGCCCTCCGCCTATAGCTGCGCCGTGCACCAGTACTCACTTGGTCGTGCCTTGTTCCGTTGTTGACCCCAAGAATTCTTCTTCCTCCGCCGTAGACCATCTTCTTTTCTAACTTTCCTTCTCTCCAAGACCTCCTCGCCATCAATGGGGAAGTTATTGAGGGTTTGATTATATGCATAAATCGTCACAGCCTATTGTGCATTAGCTTGTTGTACAAAAATCGTGTTTGGCTGCTGTGTGTTTTGGGATGCACATAAATCGTCCAACCCTAATGTGTTTTAAGACAAATACGTGTAAACCTGCTTGTTCTGAGACGATTTATGTTTATTTTTTAAAAATTCAATATCCTATGACGATTTATGTATTTTTTTTTTATTTTCATGCATCAACTGTCTTAAAGTGTAATGTTTAATATATTATTTAATACATACAAAAAATGATTTATATATTAATAAAAATAAAAGATTCATTACATTTTAAAAATTGATTTAGAAGAATATGATAATATTAGACTTTTTATTTTATTTAAATAAACAAGCCCTTAAATAATGTCCTTTTAATACTGTTATTACCAAAACCACTAACATATATTAAACATCTTGGAAGAAATAAAGCACTTTCACTTTCAGGGTATTTATATCCTTTGGATCACGCCTATACTTTGCCTATAAAGCTAGCTACTTAATTATTAATTAGAAGTTGCTACTCTATAATAAGAACAAGAACAACAGTAGTGTAGGTAGTACTATTCTACTATTCTATTTGACAACTGCAATAACTACATTAACGACAACGATATCTCGGAAAGTTTGAAAAGGCTAACCATAGAGCCCCTCTTTCCTAGGTTTTTATGTGGAGAAGGAGCGATGAGCTACCTTGCTATAATGCTATATCCATGGAAAACATTAACAAAAAAAAATAGTAATGAATAAATAAAAATTAAGGCGCATATATATATATGGAGCCACTCGGGGACATGTTCTGACATGTTTTAAGATCCAGCTAATATGGTGTAAATATATATTACTGAGATTCATGTTTATTGTCAGGATCTAGCTTTAATTACATATATTAAGGTTGAAGTATTTTTTTATTGTCCACATTATCTTTTATTTTGATAGTTCAATGACTTTATTTCGGATGTAAATTTTATTTAAAAGTTAGTGGTTGATCAATAAATTATTATATACATAAATAAAATCTATTGTGATTCAAGCAAAGTACAGTGCAATAATTAAAATATAGCAAAAAAGGAATTTATCTTATTGGATGACATGTGTAATGTATATCTTTAATTATATAGGCTACAAACTAATTTAAATTTGTTGAGTGGTTATTATCTACTTGAATAAGAGTCGAAAGTTTAAATATCATTTTATACATATAACAATCTATTAGTCAATAACATATTTTTAAATGAAACTCAAATTTGTGAATAATCATTATTATTAATATTAGAATTTATCTATTTTATGTCCTTTGCACATGTTAACTTTATAAATTAATGAAGTTTTTATTGAAAATATAAAAAATTTAAGTTTTTAAGGAGATTTTTATTTTATATTCATTAAATAAAAATATTTAAAATCTTTTATTAATAGCTGATAAATATATCATAGGATATGTTAACTAAACCTTTATTATTATTATTATTATTATTATTATTATTATTATTAATAAAAGATGTTCATCCCTTAAAAAACTGAAGAAAAAGAAAACCTCTTACTTTATTTTTGGCCAATAGAAATTAAACCCTGTAATAGGGGTGTACAGACCCGGTCCGGCCCGAAGACTCGATTCGGTTCCGAACACTTTAGGGGCTAATTTGGTGTGATTTCATCGGGTTTAGGGCCGGGTAAGGGTCTCAAAAATAGACCCGGTCATTATTTCAGGTCGGGTCCAGGCCATAGCTCGGGTCACCCGAAGTCGGCCCGGTGGCCCGGTCATCATACACAATTAATATTTTGTGTTATTAGTGATGGATCATGACTATTCTTATGTGGAATTTAAGTATTGTAAACCTTAATATTTTGTTTTATTAGACATTATAAGACTATAAATTAATGTTTTATGTTTAGAATGCATAAGACTTTAGACTAATGCATAATATTGTGTTATTTGTATTGATTTAAATATTTGGTATTATTAGACAATATTAGTATTGATTGTGGTTTTGCTTTAATATTGATTGTGGTTATGCTTTAATTTTAAAGAAGGGTTGGTTCTTGTTATATTTTTCTAAGTGAATTTTACCATGTTAAATAATAGTTGGAGTCTTGAAAATTTGGATATTTTTACATGCTAGCTTACAAGAAGGTATCAATGTAATGTAATGTTAACGGCCCGATTTTCACTCGGTATAATTGTGGCCCAAAAGTGTATTGGTTTCATCGGGTCTAAAATCGAGTTCGGGTCTAATAAATAGATCCAATGTCTATTTCGAATCGAATTTGAGTCACATCAAACCCGGCTTCACCCGGACATGTACACCCCTACCCTGTAAGTTGAGGAGACAAGATTGAATTAGTGAGGGTGCATTTATGATTATTGATGAGTGAATGCGAAGTTTACTTAATTAATTAATTTGATCAGCATGCTATTGCTATTCACTACTCTTCTCCGCGTTCACTTTATAATCTTTATTTATTTTTCCATTCACGTCTTTGCTCATTTTCTTTTTCCTTTCTCTCATTTTCTCTCTGCCTTTCCCATTTTTGTCGCAACAATTTCACGTTTCTTTGGTTATATATATACACACTACGCTTTTGACTATTAACGCTAGCTAGTGACTGCTACATGATTTTTTTTAGTAGAACGACTCAACACAACACGAACTTAAGTATAATTAGTGAATTTTGATAATAGTAGACATATCTTGAATTTAACTAGTGAAAACATTCATTTAACAGATCTTAATTAGTTTATAATTTTAGTTTTAAAAAATAAGATGAAAAACATAAATGTGCCAATAAGAGTGATTATGTTGGATATGATCCGGATAATATAATAGTGGAGGTTATTAACTTGATATTGGTATTATTACATTAATAAAGAAATAAGTATAAAAACGTTTTTTAATTTACATATTGTATCGAAGGTGGTGTATGAGAAGGATATGGGGGTGGGAGGTGTGTAACCAAGTTGTGGTGTCAGGGGAAAGGGACTCGGACCCTCCGACTTCAAGCGACAAAACGCACGGTCCGACTCCAGTGCATGTGCGTCAGGCTGCTGAGGGACTCGGACCCTCCGAGTTGGCTAGGCTTGGACGAATCGCACGGTCCGAGTTCTTCTCCATCAATGGACACGCGTTGCTTTCCCGCTGAGTCCCTAAACGGTGCCCCTCATAAAGAGAAAGGAATATGACCTCTCTTACCATCCGAAACCGAAACAAGACTTCACTCCCACTAACCTTTCACCCTCACAGCCTTCTTCTTCCTTTCTCTGAGTTTCTCTGAGTTTTGCATGGTGGAAGAACAACAACAATGCCAAAAAAATACAAAGTGAAAGATGTTGATCGATCTGAGCTTCATATTATTCATTATCTCAGTGATACTGATTATGTAAGTATTTTTTAAATTTTTTTAAATTTTTTAATATTTATAATGATAAAAATATAAAATTTGAATATTATGATTATTGTTAGACACACAGTTGTGGACGGAGCATATAAATGGTTAGATTATGACTAATTTATGAATATTAGTTAGATTATTTTAAAATATTTTTAACAGATTAATAATTATATTTATCATAATAAAAAATTTATTTATGATTATATTGTTGTTAGACATGCACTTGAAGAACATAAATGGAATGATTATGACTAATTTTTGATTGTTTGTTAGATTTGTTTAAAATTATTTTACATATTATTAGTTATATAAATCATGATTAGGAAATTTGTTATGATTATGTTGTTGTTGGGCGTGTAGTTGAAGTATATAAATAGAATGGTTATGACTAATTTTTAAATATTTATTAGGTTTTATTTAAATTTTTTTTTTACAGATTATTAATTATATATATCATGATAAGAAAATTTTTTATGATTATGTTGTTGTTGTTGTTTAGTTTTGTGTTTTTGGGTGTAGTAGTAAGTAGTAGATAATGTAAATTTTTTATAAATTTATTTATTTTTAGTATAATTATTATTTGTAAGCCAATGTTATTTAAATGTGTTTTTAATAAATTAAGTATAACTGTTATCAATTTTGGTTAAATGTTATTATTATTGTGATAAAGTGTTAATGCTGAGTTGATTAGAAAGGTTATTTTAGTTAAGCCATGTTAGATATTTCTTTATGAGAATATTTAAATAATCTTAATTGTAGTAATTATTATTAGCAAGTTAATTATTACCGTTGTTAGAATATGAATGATGGCATATAGAGATTATTAATATTTTGTACTGGAGGGGAAAAATTTTTAACAAAAGAGTAATTAACGTTCGATATTATTGTGGATGTTGTAATATTGTTGAGATTTATGATTAGGAATATATGTATTTGTAATGAGTTTCATTAGCAGTTATGAATAATTTTGAGGATTAATTAAATAAATTTAGAGGTTACAAGAATTAGTTGTATAAGGATTCAGTCAAGAGATTGATGATGGTAAGTTAGTAATTCTTAATAATTTGAGTAGTAATTTGTTATGTTTTTTTTTGTAGAAATCAAGAATGTTGACATGTAACCATCCACTTCCTCCGGATCGGTATAACGAAAGGGTGGAGGATCATTTGCGAATTACCGGGTTCTATCATGCATCTCAAATTGGGATAGTGCAGTGTCAAAAAGCATTGGTAAATGCTCTAATTGAACGTTGGCACCCAGAGACACATACGTTTCACCTTCCCATTGGTGAATGTGCTGTGACACTTGAAGATGTAGCTCTGATTCTTGGTCTTCCCACAGATGGTCTTCCAGTCACAGGGATGACAATGAGCAGTTTCGAAGCGTTGGAGGCGGAGTGCTTGATTCAATTTGGAGTTGCACCGCCTAAGTCGGATTGTAGAGGTAGTTGCATAAAACTTACCTGGCTGCGGAATCTAAAAGAGAATTTACAGTTGATTGATGATATCAGTATCCAGAGGTATGTGAGGTGCCATATTATGTTGTTGATCGGGACGATCTTGTTTGGGGATAAGTCTGGGGCAGGAGTGCATTGGAAATTTCTACCCTTGCTACGTGATTTTGTTAGTATTGGTCAGTATAGTTGGGGATCGGCGTGCCTAGCACATCTGTACAGGGCATTATGCCGGGCATCCCGGTTTAACTGCAAGAAAATAGATGGTCCACTAACACTTCTACTCTGTTGGGCTTGGATCAGGCTGCCATATCTATCGCCACTACCTAGGGAACCTCAAAGTTTTTCTCTAGCAAACAGGTAATAATTTGTTTCAATGTACCCGTATCTTGATAGTTAAGATTCATTTAATGCTTGTTGAGGTAATTGAGTATATCATATTAGGTGGCGGAACTGGGAGCGTGGTGACCGGCGATATAGATATCTGAAGTTAGGTCACTTTAGGAAGGCGTTTGACGAACTTCAGGAAGGGCAGGTGTGTTTTAATTAAAGTATTTTTAGTTTTCGGTTAGGGTCTGAGACATAATTATACAGCATTGTTACTGAAATTGGCGTTCTGGACTGTGATCATGAGGTTCCTTTATTTTTTCCAGTTTGTTTGGGTTGCTTATGCTGTGGATCGTGTGAATCCAAACATCATTCCTCCTGAAATCTACATGCAGTCGGTTGTTTGGAGCGCTACAGTTCCGTTGGTATCATTTGAATGTATCGAGTGGCATGCTACAGATAGGTTTAGGCGACAGTTTGGTTTTGTTCAGGGACAACCTAGTCAGGAGCAGAATCTAGAGAAGGTGCATGGAGAAACCCTGAAGGGTCCCAAGAATCTTAATTGGGCCACGGAACCGAGTCATTCAAATTGGGTGATGCATTGGTCAAACAGGTATAACTACGTCCTATCTGAGCTTCCCATGCCTTCACATCATCTACTAGATAGTTACATGCATTGGTACCGATCAAAATATGGGGACCACTTGAACTTGTCAAATCTTGTGGGTCAAGATAATGATGAAGGTGATCAGGATATGAATGAAGGTGATCAGGATTTGGATGAGGATAATCAGGATACCGATGAGGGTAGTCAGGATATGGACCATGACAATGAAGGACAAGAGCCACATTCGCCGCATATATTACCTCCAAACCCGATTCCAGAAGAACAACCTCAGTCCTCAAGCCAGTATGTACCTCAGCCACATTTATGTCCATCATTTCCAATAAGTCAACAATATTGGGGAACCTCACAGTTTGAAACAGGAGAAGGAGGTTCTTTTAGCCAGTTGCTTGGGTTGATGTCTGCAAATCCTGGACTATCACAATATGGACATCAGCCTGAGTTCATGGCAGGTAGGTATTCATTGGATGCGAGGTATCCGGGCCATACCTCATCGGTTGCTTCTGGAGGGTTTGTGTCGGTTGACTCTAGTAGGAGTGACGGTGGACGCGGAGCTTTTTTTAGTTAGAACCCTAACCGTGTTTCAAAGGGACTCATTGAGGAAAATGCTAACACACTCGGACAAGAGACAGGTGAGTATGTAGTAGATGACCCGGACGCCGAGGAGGATCATGAGGATGATGAGATAGAGGAGTTCGATGAGGATGAGGAATCTCGTAATGATGGTATTATGTTTTGTATTTTACTTTACATGTTCGATTGCTTACTTATTTTTTGCTCTTAAATGGGATCTCTGTTTGACTTTTAGTTAATGATATGTGGTATATGTCTTGCTTTGATTACCTGATGCACTACATTTAATTGTTTTTTATAAATTGTATACAGGTCAGGCACGCACTCCCGATGAAACATCCAAAGGGTACAATCTGAGGATTGACCCACCACGTCGCAGCGCTAGCCGATACACTCCATCTGTGTTCAAGAAGGCGGCGAAGAAATGCAAGAATTTTGTGAAGGATGTGAAGTGGGCCATGAGAAAGTAGTTGCGGTTTAAATTATTTATTTAAGATGTAATCACCTGGACTGTGTTTATACTAATTTGTATCTATTGGACAATATGAATTAGTGAGAAGGACTTTGGTAACATTTATATTGTATGTTTATAGTATTCAAACTCCACGGATCCTACTCAGGTATTATTGATCTTGACTACGTATTAAGCTACAGGTGTTGTTTATGTACTGAATGTGAAAGTTGGTCCTGACTGGCAGGTTCTATTAGGAAACATTTGATCCGGACCGGCCGGTTCAACCAGGAGACTTGTGAAAATGACCGACCGGTTCAATCATGATAGGTTTTAACCGAAGTGGCCGGTTCAATTGGATAACCAGTGGATTCGGACCGGCCGGTTCAATTAGAAAACCTCTTACCCGAACCGGCATGTTAATTCAGAAAAAACTGAATGAACCGGACTGGCCGGTTCAATTAGAAAATCTCTGACCCGGACCGGCCGGTCCATTTAGATAAAACTGAATGAACCGGACAGGCCGGTTCAACTAGAACACCTTTGACCCGGACGGGTTGGTTAAACCAGAAAAAACTAGATGAACCGGACCGGCCGGTTCAATTGGAAAACCTCTGAGCCGGACCGGCCGATTAACTCAGAAAAAACTTAATGTACCGTACAGGCAGGTTCAATTAGAAAACATCTGACCCGGACCGGCCGGTTCATTTATACAAAACTGAATGAACCGGACCGGGCAGTTCAACTAGACAAAACCTCTGACGGTTCAAAACCGAACCATGAAAATTGTGACGCGAACCTGCCGGTTCAAAATGTTCGCAGATTATAATATATTGTTGTGATACGTATCCGTTTTATGTTTTAACACATACATCTGGCATACATTAAATTAACAACAACTGAAGAACGTTACAGCATAAAAACCGTTTTGAAATAAAAACAGATTAAAAACGTTATACAATATTACACATGTCAGGTCAAGTTACCTCAAAAGGAGAACCCATGCCATACTAGTGAGGTTCTACACCTACCACAATGTGACCCTACTGGGCATCTCCGTTGGCATTTGTACCAGCTGACCGACGGCATCTACTACGACTGTGTCCCTCGGCTCCACATAGCGTACATCGCCTAGGACGACGTAACATTCGCGTGTCCATCTCATTCAAGAAGCGCGTCATCCTCGGGCGCCCTTTCGAGACACGTCTCAGATACGGATTCGGTACATAGCGAGGACCGTTGTATGCAGGCCATGTCGTCGGGTTACCTAGTGGCCTAAATCTTGCTCTGTACACCCGCCGAACTTGGTCCATCTTATACACATCATGCACATACAGTTTCCAATCCAGTCGCTGGTTGGCGCAACAGGCGAACACATGTCTGCAGGGGATCCGGTCCACCTGGAACTCTCCACAGTCACATCGAAGGCCACGTAGATCAACTGCAAACTCTAGTCCGCTTGGCATCTCACGCACCTCGAAGACCTCATTCTGCCGGTCAAAGCAACTGACCTGAATGTTTCCTGATGCAAGTTGGTTTGCATGCAACTTCGAGGCCACGACTTCGGAGAACACATGGCCAGCATTAATCCGCGCTTCTGCCTCCGCTCTTTTTCTGGTGAAAAGCTCGTTCAGCCTGTAGAATGTTGCCTTGACAAGAGCCGTAATGGGAAGATTGCGTGCACCCTTCAACACTGAATTGATGCATTCCACTAGATTCGTTGTCATGTGACCCCATCGGTATCCACCATCAAATGCCAGTGCGTACTGTTCGCGAGGAATTCGGTTTAACCAGTTAGTGTACGCTTCCCCCCGTTCCCGTAATCGCTGGTAACGCACTTCGTACTCCCGCACCGTCCTCGAATATCCTAGAGAATAGGAAAAAAAATAGATGAATTATAGATGTCAAAAACGAATATTAATGTTTATTTCTGTTATTAAGTTACTTAAATTTCATAAATGGTTACCTATGCTGACGACCAATTTTTGGAGGTACGGTGCCTTGAATTTTTGCAGAAAATTCGACTCTATATGCCTGATGCAGAACATATGAAAAGCTCTAGGAGGTGACCAGGCTCCGTTACTCCGTTCCACAGCTGCATTGATGGATTCGTGTCGGTCGGATATTAGTCCCACACCATCCCGAGTGACAACATGTTGACGCAAGTTACTAAGGAAAAAGTGCCATGCATCAGAAGTCTCTCCCTCAACAATAGCAAATGCAATTGGGACGATGTTGTTGTTGCCATCCTGTGAAACTGCGACTAGTAGACAACCCTTATACTTTCCGTACAAGTGAGTCCCGTCCACCTGGACAAATGGCTTACAATGTCTGAATGCCTTGATGCAGGGGTAATAACTCCAGAATACTCTATGCAGTACCCGAATATGACTGACCAGGTCATCGCCTTGATATGCAGGCATAGTCTCAAAATGGACAACAGCTGATGGCTCCTTATGACACATGGCCTCAAACCATATAGGCAACGCTTCGTACGATGCCTCCCAACCTCCAAATATTTTTTCTACTGCCCTTTGCTTAGCCAACCAAGCTTTCCGATAACTAACCGTATAGTTAAACTTCGACTGCACTTCTGCAATAACCGATTTTACCTTTAAGGAGGGGTCAGCCTCAACCAATGACTTTATTGCTTCTGCAATTGTGATGGAGTCCAGCTTCGAATGATCCTGTGAAATGGTGGCTCTGGTACAAGTGTGAGTACCATTATACCTCCTTATAACCCAACAATACTTCCTGCTGATCAGACTAACCCTGATAAGCCAATCACACCCTGACCCATACTGTGTACACTTGGCATAAAATGTCAACGGCTCAGACTCATACACCCGGTAGTCTACGCTTCGTCGTATAGAATACTCTTTTATTGCCTTAATAACAGCTTCCCGGGAACTAAACTCCATCCCAACAGCAAATTCACCATCTGCGACAATAGGAACTTCTGCCAGGACAACCAGCATGGAAAAAATTTCAATAAATACAAATATGTTTCAAAACCATAATAAATCAATATTCACTGCATCAAGTATGATATAAATCCAACCCTAAGATCATGTTACTGTGTAACTTTTATCACAAATACGGACATGAACGTCAGATGTAAAAAACCGGCCCAAACCGACCGGTTCGACCGTCAACCCCGATGAACCAAATACTAACCGGTCGGTTCTCTAAGTCATTTCGACAAACACACGTTGACTTTCATTTTCAAAATGTAAAGAATTTTATTAATATTTTTTACCCAAAAGCGATAATGTATAACATAAATAATAATAAAATAGTAACTTCTATGTTCTATATTAGTTTAAAATAACGTTATATGTTTTCCAAAGTTAGTAAACACATACTTTGACTTCTATTTTTTTAACTTCTTACTATTTTTTAATTTTTTTTTTACATAGGATCTTATAAACCGGTTCAATGTCTAACACATTCATGACATCAACGCATGCTAAAATAATGGTTAATAAATACTAATTCAATCATAAATAATTCAATAACTAAATAATCCAAACTATTATTTTTTATAACGTACCTGCAGTCATATATTCCGGATACTCCGGAACATGCATGGCTTCCAAGTCCAAAACTCGCATGAACGAAGGCTCCGCAAACGGCATATCGTTTGCGAGTGCATCTGCCACCTCTGTCACATCTGGATCCATAGTTCCGTCACCATGAGCTTCAACTCCATCTGCACCAACACATTCGTAGTTGCTTTCGAACTCTTCTTCACTGTCACTATTATAATCTTCCCGTAGAATGTTTCGGTCAGTCTCAGATTGTTCAAACTCAACATACAACTCGATAAACGAGATTTGAGCCCGGTTTTCAATATACATTGGAAACATCTCCTGCATGCTCGCTTCGTCCGTCACATATCTTGTTTGAAATTGGACGAACCGACCAAATACCGGTAACGGATATCTATATAGAACACATGATATTTTTTTTGCCCTCTCAGAATCAATCTTCTCACATATCAAACCTTTAAGTTCTTCAAACGAAATAATAAAAGGAATAACAACATCTAGTGGATTATCACAAATAAATTTGACTCCTTCAGACGTTTGTAATAAAATCTGACCAAAATAATACACCTTTAGTTGTACTCTGTCACTCATTTCTCCTACTCACAAAAAAAAAAACATAACATTAACTACTAACTTATCTGATTTAGAACAACTATGGAAGAGATTGAGAAAGACGAAACAGAGGAAGCGGCACTGAAGAAGGGGAAGAAGACGGGTACCTAACACTAACTCCTTGCACACTTTTATATAGACCCTTTACTCAACTCGGACCATTCGACTAGGTTAACTTCATTCAAAAATATATTAAACAACCAAATCGGACCATGCGTTTTCATAAACCGGTTCTGACATCCATACCCAAACCGGACGGTCCGACTCCATTCATCTTCAGCTACATGCAACTCGGACCGTCCGAGTTGCCCTACCAACTCAACCTTATCGGAGGGTCCGTTTTCTCCGCACCTAAGGTTTCTTCCTCCCCACCACAACTCGGACCGTGCGTTTTCGAGTTTACGAAATTCACAACAAAGGACTCGGACGGTCCGAGTTCTTCTCCCAAAAGCTGTCAAAACTCTGCCCCACATACATGTCTAGCACCCCTTGATTCCATATGGATGAAAAGCTCACATTCAGACTCCATTTCCATAAAATTGAGCCGTATAAAAAAGACCCATGTAATAAAAGGATTACTATTTATTTTCGTTATTCTTGTCGCGTATATATGATAGGAGTGTTCAACACTCAGGTTCGTCTCGAAACTCGATCCGGACTCCAAATATATTTTATTAAATTTAAATTTATTATTTTTATTCGTTATTTTTGGATCAAATTTAAGTTATGTTTTGGATTTAAAATTTTTTAAAAAAATTAAAATACATATTTTTTAGTAAAATTAATAATAATATATATTTTTATACTTTAATTAATATTTTTATATTATATAATATTATTTTTATTTTAAAATAATTTGTTTAATATAAATATAATATAATATTATTAAATTTAACTTTTTAAATAAAATTTTATTAATTTATTATATAAAATTTATAAATTTATATATATGAATTTTATATTAAATCAATTAAGTTTAATTTAATTTTTTCGAGTAACATTTGGATGGGGTTACAATAGTTTGACCCCGTAAACTATCAAGATCGAAACCGAATTATATGATGTGAGTGAGTGAGAGAAAGGAGGATATGTAGGGCTATATAGGAGGGAAATATAGGACGGTTAAAGCAATATATTGAGCAGTGTCAGTCAGGGAAGTGAGTGAGGTTTGGTCCACAGAGCTAAACACTACTAACACTTTCTCAATGATGGATCCAATAATCCAAAAATAGTTGCAGTTTTAATTAGTCAAAAGTCAAAACTGGTAGTTGGTCAATGACTATATTTGCCTCAGGGACACTATAACATAGCCTTTCCGCTGCCCTAAAATAAAGGACAATTGGACATGCAGACATGCCACTCAATTAACCCCATAACATCATATTATATTCTTTTTTGGTCAGTGTCACTCAATGCAAATTAATCTACATGATTTTTATTCGCTCAAAATAATTTACAATATTTTTTATACGTTTATTGTTTGGCTAAAACTTTAAAATAGGATAAATTTAAGAGTAATTTATATTGATAAAATAAATAAAATTTAAAATTATACATATCTTAAATTAGAATTAGTTTTACATTTTGTTAAGACTAGCAATGAATAGAATAAGATAAAATTTAGGCTCTATCCTAATCTTACTCACAGGTTCAAAATTTTGTTAAAATCCAATTCTACTCTATTTGCGAGTTAAAAATCTCTCAACTCTAATCTTATCCACACTCTAAACATTTTAACCTACCATATTTGTAGAAAAATTAAAATTTTTCAAACAAATATAAAATTCAATCATTTCATATTTTATACAAATTAATAAAATAAAAAATAAATTAAAATTAAAATTAAAAACAATAAAATTTTAAAGAAATTCAATATAAAATTACAAATGACATGGTCATCAAATTTTTAATAAAATTAAAATAACACAAATAAAAATAAATATCTTATCACTCTTCTTCTAACTCTAAATTCTTACAATCTTACTCTTTAAATAACAAATGTTCTAAATTAATAGTTTAAATGATTAGTTTAGTGGTTATTTCGAGTTTTTATAATAAAGAGGTTATAGATTCAATACCCACTTTCATAACTTAACTATACATATAATTTTTAAATATATATTATATAATATATTAGAGGTGCGAGTAGAGTAAGGCATCCCCTGAACCCATACCCGATCCTACCCGCAAGTGAATCCTAATATTTTGATATAAATATAATTAAATTGACTTGATTATGCTATTTACATGTGTTCTTGTGTGCCTCAGATGGTGTATAACTCGTCATGTTTAGGGATTGGGCTCTCCTTCGTCTAAGATGGATGAGGTATATGTCGACTTTAAGAGGAACGGCGGTGGACACCTGTAAAGGCACTCCGACACTTAAGTTAGTAAGAGTAGAAAATGAGTATAATGCAATTCAAAGTGAATAGCGTACCTTCTTACGTAGTTAGAATTTGGTATTTATAGAATGTTACCTCTTCAGAGAGGTTGAAATATTTGCCTGATCTTTCAGTAACCACCTTGGTTTGTTTTTGAGTGAGTTGTTGAGGGCGAGATTCTCTCTAACTGAAAATAAGTCACGTTTATTGTTGTATTTGAATTTCAATTTATAGACATAAATTAGGCTGGGTTATGACTACTGGATCACAGTCTTAAACTTGACCTGTGATATTTTTCAATCTAATGGGTTAAGTATTTGACTTTTTGTGGAACTATAAATCAGAATAGTGATAATAATAATAATAATAGTAGTAGCCTCGAAGTTCAACTTATTGTACTTTGAAAAATGATAATTATATTTGAGAATAATAATGTAAAAAAAAAAAAATTGAGAGTGATTAGGAATAATTGTAAGATATTGATACGGGGATTAGCCCCCAAGATTGACTGATAATCTTGAAAATAAAGTTGGTCAAGCTTGTCTTTTAAAAAGGTGTTCTTCATATAAGTATATTTTTGAATGAGCTCATAGTTAATTGTTTGTTGGATTACCTCTGACTTATATGTATCGGTTTGCTTTAACTGATTCCGACTTATAAATACCGATTTTGTTGGAATTATTATAACTTATAAGTGTCGGATTGATTCCGACTTAGTGGCCGACTTGTTGGAGTAATGGAAAGAATCATTAATTTGTGCAAAATAAATAAAATAGAAAAGAATATGAATTGTCTTCAATAAAATAAAGGAATAATATTTGAAATAAGTAATAAATGAGATGATAGATGTAATTATGACCTACAGTTGTTTTTTTGTTTATTAAGGTCATTAAGATTGTTCATCAAGAGTTGAAAATTGAAAAATGTGATCAACAAATGATGTGTTTAGTGGGGAGGGGGAGGTAGTGGTAGTAGCTTATGATAAATTTTAACAGTTTCTCATCTTAACCCAGCACTTAACTGTTTGTGATAAATCTACTTGATATAATTGCAAGAGAGTTTGCACATTAGAGGCTTTGTATAAGTTTTTTGAAAATATCTAGAAGATGAATAGAAAAGGTCAGTAATATCGTTTTGTACTTTTGTTACTTAGTCTTCTTCATCTTCTTCTGGTCTGTGGCTCTTGTTGAGTTTGTGTTTGTGGAAAATAGGAATGGAAAAAAGAAAGGAAAGGAGAATAGTGATGGAGAAGTGATTGTCGATGAGGAGTATATAATGGATAGCGAAGATCGAAGATCCATATTCTTAGGTGGTTGATTTAGTAAAAAAGTATGTGTCACTGTTTTGTGATGATAAGAGTATTGCTCAGTTAAAAAAATCTGGTTGGGTTAAAAATAGAGAAAACATAAAGGTGGAGTTTGATCTGCATAGTTTATCAGATAGAATTTTTCATAGTGAAAGCTGCTAAAATTATAGACCTGATTAATAGAAAACAAGGTGTGAAAAAATTAGATTTGGCAGAAGTGGAAAAGTTTACTAATAATAAAAAAGAGTTGCACAAGTTCAAAGGGACCGAAGATATGATCTCACTGTGGAGTGAACGCTACCCCTTTATGTTGCTTTCAGATGAGCATGTTCATTCACCCGCAGATATTAATCTGTTTAATAGCGTCGATGATGTAGTTGTAGATCAGTATTTAATTTGCAGGTATAGCTGATCATGATTTTGTGAAAAATGTATGTTCTATATTTGTTAAGACTGAGTTGTATGTACTCTGATGTAAGTGATCAGGACGAGATTGATGTGCATAGGGAGGACCTGAGAGCTGAGCGATGGCTGAAGTAGGGAAAAAATATATGGATAAGCTAATGAAAAAAAAGTGTGTGAGAGAGAGATTTGTATGCTACTATGGAGAAGTTGAGTGTGATGAAGAGAGAATTGAAGGAGATGAAAGAGAGATTGAGTCCCCTAGAATAAAAAGAAAAGATTGGTGAGAGAGAATGCTAAATTTCTCGCAAGGATTGTGGAATTAGCTCTTGAGAAGAAAACTACTGAGAATAGCAAGGTGAACCATGGGCTGAAAATGTTCTCGGTTGGATTTGATAGAGCTGTGGAACAGATTAGGTTTATTGCTCCTACTATTGATTTTGTCGCTATGGACCCATGCAAGATTGACTTGTGGATGATGATATAGAATAGGAAGGTGGAGATGAGAATATAACTACTCCATAGTAGTTTATTTTTAAAAATTGTATATTTTTTGTTTGAATAATGTGGTATGGTTATATTTTATTGATGATGAACTGCATACCCAACTTTATTGGGTGAACTTGTTTAACTTATATATTGTGCTTTTGTGTTGATTTGATATGTGTATGTTTGTGTGATCCTGATAGGGTCAGTTAGGTTAAAATTATGAAATGGATAATTGAGTAAATATTTTTGAATTGTCATTTGTGAATTGAGATATGTTTTGTTGATGGAACCAAGAGTTATGTCTTGGGTAGCATTAGAATTAATGAACAGAAATACATGATTTGTATAATAACTGTTTTATACATTGGTTAGTGAATTTGAATTTGAATAATTGTAGTGCAGTATTACTTGCATTAGTTGGATTTGAGTAACCAATTTTACTGGTCGGTTATTAGAAATAATATAAGGTGATAGATAGCTTGGCTCTTAAGTGTTTGAAAATCGGAGTATAGTTTGATTTTGATTAGTTAATTGAATCACTTGTTATGATTTTGAATATTAATACTAATCGATCATTGGATTAGTAGACATCTTTAGATATTTGTTTAGATTGTGGGAAATATTTATTTGTGGATAGTATCTGAAATTACCTATCAGATAATAGAGAAGTATTAGTTTAGTAAGAGTCGCGATTTGCTTAAGAGCCGGATTATAATTCGATAAGGAACACGTAGTTTGAATAATGGATTAGGATTTTCCTTGGATAAGTCTGAGCAGTTGACTTAATATCAATTAATGTGTAATTTATTTTTCGGAATTTGACTATTCAAATTGTAAGTCCGTTCTAGTACAGAAAAAATCAATTGTAGATAACTCGGTAACGTAAATGCTTTATAAGGAAGTATTCTCAGTCAGAGATTCGGTGAGCTGAATCACATGTATGTGATTGTAAATATTTGTGGCAGAGTAGTTTATTTTGGTTGATTGTGTATGAGATAACTTATAGATCAATTAGGAATAATGGTAAATGAAATTAATAGAAAAAATTGAAAGTAAAGAGTAAAGATGTTTTATTAATGAAGAAAGAGTATATCATTGTATTTCGACTTATGAACTTAGCTGTAATACACCTTTAGGTCAGTCTTATATATTGATTTGGAATTGAGTTCTGCTAGGAGGTTCAAACTTTTTGAGTTATAGTCTGTGTGGCGGTACTGTTACTGAGGTTACTTTGATGGGTTTGTTTTAAAGCGTGCACTATAGCACTCCTTAGCTTCCTTCTGATTGGCATGTACTATTACAATTATGTTGTTTTATATACAAAATTTGACGCAGAAGTGTATAGTAGAAATGATAATACTAGACGTATTTGAAGAAGGTCTATCTAGGATGATATTATACTGACTGATAGTTTATAATAAAATATTGTGTATTCAAGATTGATATATGGAATGATAAAATAGATAAGAATGAAGCAATTCAAGTATATAGAGTAGTGTATACCTTATAAGAAGCTACAATATATTAAAATTTAAAATAAAAGAATTATATAAGCAAGTTAGATTATGCATACACATTGTTTTACTGTGGTATAATGACTTGTCAATTTGATCTGTTGAGGTTATTCGCCTTTCAACTATCTTCTAAGTAAATTTGGAATTTTTTTTGTATTGCAAACAGATGTTTTGAATTTGTCGGTTAAAACTAAAGTTACACATAGTTAGGTGAATTTTTTGGCATTTTCGTCATTAATTATAACCTGCAAAAGAGGGTAAATAATTGGACAGAAAAAATGATAGTAAAGTTAAGTAAATTCGACCCACGGTGAGCACCAAATGTTCTTGCATGATAAGCCTCAGATGGTGTATAACTTGTCCTGTTTTAGGGATTGAGGTCTCTTCCGCCTGAGATGGATAAGGTATATATCGACTTCAAGAGGAACGGCGATGGCAAGCACTTAAGAGTAGAAAATGAGTATATAATGCAATTAAGAGTGAATAGCATATCTTCTTACGTAGTTAGGGTTTGGTATTTATAAAATGTTACCTCTTTAGAGAAGTTGAGATATTTATCTGATCTTTTGGTAACCACTTTAGTTTGTTTTTGAGTAAGTTGTTGAGGGCGAGATTCTCTCTAACTGAAAATGAATCACGTTTATTATTTATTTGAATTCTGATTTATAGGCATAATTGGATTAAGTTATGACTACCAGATCAACATGTAAATTGAATTAGTTTAATTCTATTTACTATGCGTATCCTTTACGAGTAGTAAATCGAATCAAACCATGTATATATTGTACTAATAATAAATCGAATCAACATAAATGTTAATAATTAAGGAAATAATCTCATTTGAATTCAAATAAAATATCAAAAAAATCAAAACGAATAATAATAAAAATTTAAATTGTCTTAGTTCAAATTGCAAAAAAATCTATATTTTTATTAACTTACAAATTTAAAATAAAATAATAAATTATTTCTAAAAATTCATTAAAAATTATCTTTTAACTCTTTAGCATATGAAGAATCATTATTAAGACATATTAAAAAAGTTATTATAAAGTATTTTGTTTCTAACGAATTGTTCTAATACATATTTCCGTAATACACCACTGGTAGTCACATTTTTGCAATATACTACTATTTGAACTATATAAAAAATAATTAATGTGATTATTCATCTTTATGTTTCACCGACATCACATAAAAGGTATCGTTTTGTTGCCTTTTATATGTAAACTTTAACAATTTTTATCAGTATATGTCAAACGATATATATCAGAATAAAAAATTAGTTAGAAATAACATGATATACGTTGATTCAATAAAAATTTAAAAGATCAATTTAACTTGTAAAATTTGAGAAATCATTTTTTTCTTTTTCTTGATAAACCAGTAACGTAAACATTTATGCTGTGTTTTAGTCTTTTAGATGAAATAATGCTAGTGGGCACAGTGATCCTTGTGAAAAAAAATCATTTGTTTTCATACTATTAACTATTATTATGGGAACTAATTTGGGTTGATCGATTGGTCAGTTCACTTGTTCGCTTAAGCAAGTGTCGGAGGTTTGAATTCCGCCTTGTGCATGCAGTAACTCATTGGCTAATAACGGACCCTTAAAACCATCTCCAGTAGAGAATTCATCCCAATCTCTATTTACAGCCCACCTGTCCTAAAAAGTAATTCCACATCAACTTTTGCGTCATAAATAGTAAATAGGAATTCAAAGCATCTCTCTTCCTTATTAGGAGGAACTAACTTTAGTCTCTATTGCGGTCTCACTTAATTAATTAATTAAAGTAATTAAAATTAATATAATTACTATTTCTTACAATAATATTTTTTTAAATTTATAAATTCAAAAATAATTTACTGTTAAAAAAATACTAATATCAAAAAATCATATAGAAAAATAATACACAATATATAATTTGAGATTATACTGATTTGTAAAATTATTTAATATATAAAAAAAACATAGTTAACCTCTATAGTTAACGACAAGTATTGTGAAATTACCATATGTATTCAATCAAGTCCTTGATAAACCACTATTTTATGATATATCTTGTGCTCAATTGAGTGTTTTTATCAATTCTTCGCCTACAACTCATATAATTTGCATGGTTTTACAATTCCTTCCTTATTCTATGATATGTGTAAAAATATGTTTCCTATACTTTAAAAATATTAAATTTAATTATCCTTTATTACCATTCTGTGTGTTAACTAATTTCAGGCTTCATAGAGCAGGAATGGCTTAGAGGACGGGAATGAAACACGCAAAAAATGGGAGGAACACACAAAAAGGAGTTTTGAAGAAAATAGCAGTGACGCGCACGCTTGGACGACGTGGACGCGTACGCGTGACAAGGAAAAACTCCAAATGACGCGAATGCGTGACCCACGCGCACGTGTGACAGACGCCATGTGCAGAAAATTGCAGAAGTCGCCCCCAACGATTTCTGGACCTTTTTTCGGCCCAAATCCAAGCTCAAAAACACATAATAGAAGCCAGAGAATGGGGGAATCAACAACAACAATTTATACAACATTCAGAATACACAATTTTAGGTTTTAGATGTTGTTTTAGAGAGAGAGAGGTTCTCTCCTCTCTCTTAGGTTTTAGAATTAGGATTTCTTTTACTTTATGGTTATTACTCCATTCCAGGTTCAATATTCCCAACTTTAATTTTATGTTCTCTTCTACTTTTAGTTACTCTAATACTTTTACTTGTTAGTTATTTATGTCACCAAATTGGCTTATGAATCTTTCCATGTTAGATTTGAATATTCTATTTAATATAATTTGAGGTATTCCAGATTTATGATTATTTTATTCTATTTATGATGCTTTCAATTTAATTTAGATTTTTCTCCTTTTGGTTTTGGTTAAGTAATTGGTAACACTTGAGTTAACAGACTCAGCAGTTGATTGAAAATTGAAATTCTCGCTGATTGATTTGGATCGCTCTAAAGCTAGTCTTTTCATAGGAGTTGACTAGGACTTGAGGATCAAATTGATTGGTCCACTTGACTTTCTTTTATTTAGTAATGGTTAACTAAGTGGGAGCGATAAACAATTCTCATCACACCTGATAAAGATAACTAGGATGGGATTTCCAGTTCTCATACCTCGCCAAAAGTTTTCTTTATAATTATTAATTTATTTTTCTTGCCATTTAAATTACTTGTTCCCTATTTCAAAAACCAAAAAATATACCCTTTTCCATAACCAATAATAAATCATACCTCCCTGCAATTCCTTGAGATACGACCCGAGGTTTAAATACTTCGGTTATAAATTTTATTAGGTTTGCTTAAGTGACAACCAAAACTTTTGTACGAAAAGATTCTCTATTGGTTTAGAAACTATACTTGCAACACGATTATAATTTTATAAAAATTTCTTTACCGGCAGAAATCAGTTCGTCAGTCCTCTTTCAACTGTCTATGCTACTGCTGCTTATTTTGAAGTTGGATATTTCTTTGGAGAAATTGATGGTATGGTGCAAAATCTTCCTTTCCCAGCTGAGGTTGTGATAAGCTGTTTTCGACATCGTCATACTCCAAGCTTTGAGCAAAATTTTCTGCATAAGTGTCTCATTCATCCTCAACAATCATATTATGTAATATAATACAAGCTCGCATTATGTTTGCAAGTTTCTTCTTTTCCCAAAAGCGTGCTAGACCACCTATAATTGCAAAGCGTACTTGCAACACTCTTAATGCTCGCCCTACATCTTTTCTTAACCCTTCTTGGTATTGTGAAAATAACTTGCGTTTCTCTCCTTGTGGTTTTGAGATTGATTTGACAAATGTGGCCCATTCAGGATAAATACCATCTGCTAAATAGTATCCCATAGTATCATTGTGACGTTATTACCATTAAAAGTATAGTTTACCTCCGGAGCACAGTCATTTAGAATATCATCGAACACTGGTGAACGATCTAACACGTTGATATCATTATTTGAACCAGAAACCCCAAAGAACGCATGCCATATCCAAAGGTCTGAAGATGCTACAACCTCAAGTACTATGGTTGCAACTCCACGATAACCACTCATGTACATACCTTTCTACACCTTTAGACAATTTTTCCATTGCCAATGCATGCAGTCAATGCTACCCAACATGCCAGGAAAGCCACGACCTTCCGCCATTTGTAGCAGGCATCGTACATCATTTGAATTTGGTTTTCTCAAGTATTCATCCTCGAACACCGAAATGACACCTTCAACAAAATTTTTCAAGCATTCAATTGTAGTGCTCTCGCCTATGCGCACATAATCATCTACGGCATTAGCAGTTACGCCATATACTAACATCAATATTGCAGCAGTGCATTTTTGGAGTGGTGACAAGCCCTTTCTCCTAGTTCCATCGACCCTCTGTTGGAAATACGGAGAGTCAGTTGAGAGAGCATCTACTATTCGAAGGAACAGATGTCTTCTCATTCGAAATCTCCGTCGAAAAATGTCAGCATTATACACCGGCTTATCTACAAAATAATCTTGAAAAAGGCGATCATGTTCTGCTTCTCGATCTCTGTTGATCTATCTACGAGGAGTTGGGATAGAGCTTCTATCGGTATCTTCTTCTTCTGAATCATCAAGAAAACACTCATCGATCTAATTATCTATGAGTGTGTTATCTCGCCGTCTTTTTTTTACCATACAAAACCTCATTAAACATATCATCAAAATTTCTAGCCATAGCTTGAGGTATGTTTTAGTATTCCTTTGAGGTGAAAAACTAGATTTGGAATGGAGTTGATGAATTATTGATAGTTGATATTTATGTTGGGAATAAGTAGTATGACCACAATCCAATCAATCACGTGTCAAATAATTTGTTATTGTTATTATATTAAAATGTTAATATAATAAGGTCCTTGATTAAAAATAGAGATTTATCATTGTGATAGTGATCATAATATTGAGAGATAAATCTTTTATAATTTAATCTAAATTGTTCTTGGTCATAGGATTATTAAAAAGGACATTAATAATTCGAAAAGATCAATATATATAATGGTCTTCATTAGATGAAGATTAATAGATCTCATTTATTAAATTATATATATAGATGGTGCATATAGAGATATGCCCATTGAACTGACTCACTTTGAAAATTTCTAATGGTTATAATTACCGTATATTTGTCAATAGGATATTCTCAAGATGAACATGGTAATAGAGTTTCCTTTGACCTGCGACTGTCATAGTAATTAACAATGTATTTATTATACTTTGATTCCGGACACCTAATACCCTAGGGTGCTAGTTGAATGGATATTGGGTATGATTTAAATACTTGTAGAATTAATGATTAGTCAATAAGGAATCCATTAAATCTCGGTAAAGTGTTTGAGCTCTATGATTATAATGACTGAGATGAATAAAACCTTGGCCAAGGGGATTGAATGAATGAAGAAATGAGTTTCTTAAGTCATTCACAGTTTATTATAATAATGGTAACAAGTTAGAGTTTGACAATTAAACCATACTCTAAGAGTTAACCAAGAGCTAAAAAGATGGAAGGAATTATACTTTGTTCTTCTAAGGTTCTTAGTAAAAATATATTACTTCGTACTATCGGGTCGTTGAGAAGTGTTGTTAGACGCCAACCTTGATTAGTAAATTTAGTATGACTAATTTACTACCCGCCTAGTATTGAACCTATAGGGTCACACACTAACGAGTGTTCTAATCTTTGCTGTAGAATTATTTAATTATTATTTTGATTTGATCAAATAAATAATTATATTAATTTAAATAAAATATTATTATATTCTTTGCTAGCACCAAGAATATAATAATAGTATGATAATTGAGAATATTATATGAGATTTGAGAATAATTAGTTATTCTATTTCTAAACTTGAATTCTAAATTTGGATGAGATCTTAACTGATTTTGTTTCAAATTGAGTTATGATATGATTCATAAATTTGAAAGATTCAAGTTTAAAATAACAAGATATGATTTAAATTTGAATTGAGATTCAAATTTAAAATTAGTAACAAATCTCATACTATATATATGTATGCCAAGAGTAGAGGAACATAGTGAATAAAGAGAGAATAACAAAGAGTTTTATTCCTTTACCTCTACGCACACAAATGTATGTGAGCCTAATTCTTGGAGATGAATTTTATGGTGTGCAAAAAATTGCAAGAGGTTTCTCAATTTAGATAAGATGTCCATTGGTCAAGGAGTTGACAGCAAATGTTGGTCTCGGTGTGGATATGCATAGAGTTTTCGTACAATCGAAGAATAAAATTTTTATTAGCGTACACAGGTATTTAGATCTGATCTAAAATATATATTATTTATTGGAATAAAATTTAAGTACAAAATAGATCTTTAGGATTACTTTATTACTTCCGCTGCGTGTTATGAACACATGGTAATTCTACAGTGGGATCAGAGTTTTGGCTTTTTGTGTTTAAATTTTTATTCCTATTTTCTTAAAGTTTGTGAATTAATAAGATTAATTCAAACTTTTTTTAGCATGTGATGCAGTTATTTCATTGAGATAAGTTTCTAATAAATTAATAGTTAATTATTTTAATTTTGATTATTTAATTGTGATTAAATTATCATTCTTTGAAAAATAATAGTTATGATTTTAATCAACTATTTGATTTGATTTTATTTCATCATGACTTTGGTCACGTAAAAGAAATGAGATGCAAAATATCTTTTGTTTTTTCTTATATATATAAGTGTATATATAAAAGTCAAATTTGATTTGATAGTTTTTTAAAGTTAAACGTTAGTACATGAAAAATCAAATTTTGATTTGATTTATGTGTTTTGAATACTATAATATTAGAAATTAGTTTTTCTAATATTCTTGATTATAAAGAGCAGCCTGATAACCAGGAATTTTATTTTTAAGATAATAATCAGTATATACATTTGATGTATTAGGGATTTAATTTTATATTTTGCCTAAACAACCTGGGAATATAAAATTTAATCAATGAGTACTGAAAAAAAATTGTCTAACAATAGAGATAAATCCTAAAAGTTAGGAGATTGCCAAAAATAAATTTATCTCTTGTTTACAAGGAGCAACCTGACAACCAGGAGACTTGTACTCAAAGATAGAATTTATTTATGCATATGATGATGTATAAGGAGAATTAATTTATACTTGAACCTAGACAACCTAGGGGTATAAAATATAATTCAGTTAAATAATTGTCTGACAACCAGATAATTATTTGGGATTATAATTGTATGGGATACAATTTAATCATGTTTATTTGGAATAGGTATGAGTAACAACTGGACAACCAAGATACTCATTTGCGATTCTAAATAATTTTTTCAGAAATATAGATTTCTTAATTTACTTTGAGAATTGTATTTTCAAAGGGTTATCATTGAAATGATAATATTGTCCAATAAAAATGGTGATGGAATAGTCAGTACTTGTAAAGTATCTAAAATATTATTTTACTATAATATGGGTTGTTTTGACAACATGAGTTCTAATTTCAAAAGCATATACCCACTATTTATTACTGAACATCTTGAGAAGATGTATGGTGTCCAAAGTAAGATAGTATGACTATCAAAGATTTTATTTAAACTAGTGGGAGTATTGGGCAATATATTTTGAATTAAATAACTTTAGAAGTTGGAATGCCATTAGGCAAATGGCTTTAGCGAGATTTGTTCTTGCAAGTATTTTTGGAGATTTATTTTATTACAAACAATTTATAATTGGTCTTAATATGATTAAAGTTTGTGATCTTTTTGGAAAAACTCAATATGAGTATTGAGAATGCGAATTAAAATTGCTCTTAAGGGTTGGTTTGACCAATCATAAAGATATTGAGTATTTTTATTATAAGAGTTTAAAGTAAAATCTCTAACATCTAATTGATATTCTATTGAATAGAGAATATGATTCTCTCCATGTACAAATAGTAGTACTCTATGTACTCCATTATGTTTAAGAAATATGAAATTTGATTTAGTTGAGTATCACTGTTTGTTAAATATTTAGACTACGTTTTAGAAATGTTGCTAACAAATTTCTCACTAAATCAGTTTCTACCTATATAAGATATAGAAAAGGGGCATAAGCCAAAACTCAAGAACATTAGAGTTTGAAGATGTCTTATATGTGTTAAGAGATTGCACAACAATAGAATTGATATTAGGTCCGATAAATGAGATTTATTGGTTACCCTAAAGAAATAATGAGTATTATTTCTATCATCCTTCTTAAGACAAAGTGTTTGTGATAAGAGGTTGAATTCTTTTTAGAAAAGAAATTCCTCCCAAAGGAATATAAGGTGAACAAATAGAACTTGATAAAGTCAAGACAATCAAAAAGTTTGATTATACAATATCAAGAGAAACTTTATATTTACAAAAAAAAAAAAAAAGTGGGAGTACAATTACTTTTATTAGAACTGTTTACCACTCAATAGAGGATATACTTTCTCCAAGAAGTATAAAACGTTTGATCGTCAAACTAATTTTTTGAAAAGTAACCAATTTGCATAATGATACAATTCTATAAAGATAGATCTAATGGTTACGTAGATTTTTTATAATCATGCTCAATAAAGATTGTCCTTAAAATAAAATTATACACTATTTTAGTGGAAGATTTCATGTTTTGAGAAAACATGATATTTATTATGCACTATGTATATTTTGTAAAATGTCAAGCACATATGCTCAAAAGCTAAGGTGTTTAAGGTAAAAAAAAAAGTTTTGATAAACACAAATGTGCATTGAAAAATTATACACATGATTGATTGGCTCTAGTACAAGTGGGAGATTATTGTGATAATAGTATGCCCAAGATCCAATCTATCATGATTGGCTCTCGTGCAAGTGGGAGATTGTTGGGAATAAGTAGTATGACCACAATCCAATCAATCACGTGTCAAATAATTTGTTATTATTATTATATTAAAATGTTAATATAATAAGTTCTTTTATTAAATTTAGAAATTTATCATTGTGATAGTGATCATAATATTGAGAGATAAATCTTTTATAATTTAATCTAAATTGTTCTTGGTCATAGGATTATTAAAAAGGACATTAATAATCCGAAAAGATCAATATATATATATATATATATATAATGGTCTTCATTGGATGAAGATTAATAGATCTCATTTATTAAATTATATATATAGTGCATATAGAGATATGACCATTGAACTGACTCACTTTGAGAATGTCTAATGGTTATAATTACCGTATATTTGTCAATAGGATATTCTCAAGATGAACATGGTAATAGAGTTTCCTTTGACCTGTGACTGTCATAGTAATTAATAATGTATTTATTATACTTTGATTCCGGACACCTAATACCCTAGGGTGCTAGTTGAATGGATATTAAGTATGATTTAAATACTTGTAGAATTAATGATTAGTCAATAAGGAATCCATCAACTTTCAGTAAAGAGTTTGAGCTCTATGATTATAATGACTGAGATGAATAAAACCTTGGGCAAGGGGATTGAATGAATGAAGAAATGAGTTTCTTAAGTCATTCACAGTTCATTATAATAATGGTAACAAGTTAGAGTTTGACAATTAAACCATACTCTAAGAGTTAACCAAGAGCTGAAAAGATGGAAGGAATTATACTTTGTTCTTCTAAGGTTCTTAGTAAAAATATATTACTTCGTACTATCGGGTCGTTGAGGAGTGTTGCTAGACACCAACCTTGATTAGTAAATTTAGTATGACTAATTTACTACCCGCTTAGTATTGAACTTATAGGGTCACACACTAACGAGTGTTCTAATCTTTGCTGTAGAATTATTTAATTATTATTTTGATTTGATCAAATAAATAATTATATTAATTTAAATAGAATATTATTATATTCTTTGCTAGCACCAAGAATATAATAATAGTATGTAATTGAGAATATTATATGAGATTTGAGAATAACTAGTTATTCTATTTCTAAACTTGAATTCTAAATTTGGATCAGATCCTAACTGATTTTGTTTCAAATTGAGTTATGATATGATTCATAAATTTGAAAGATTCAAGTTTAAAATAACAAGATATGATTTAAATTTGAATTGAGATTCAAATTTAAAATTAGTAACAAATCTCATACTATATATATATATATGCCAAGAGTAGAGGAACATGGTGAATAAAGAGAGAATAACAAAGAGTTTTATTCTTTTACCTCTATGCACACAAATATATGTGAGTCTAATTCTTGGAGAGAAATTTTATGGTGTGCAAAGAGTTGTAAGAGGTTTCTCAATTTAGATCAGATGTCCATTGGTCAAGGAGTTGACAGCAAAGGTTGGTCTCGGTGTGGATACGCATAGAGTCTTCGTACAATCGAAGAATAAAGTTTTTACTAGTGTACACAGGTATTTAAATCTGATCTAAAATATATATTGTTTATTGGAATAAAGTTTAAGCAAAAAATAGATCTTTAGGATTACTTTATTACTTCCGTTGCGTGTTATGAACACATGGTAATCCTACAATTTATAAGTGTGTCCGCAACAAGGAGCTATTTCTCAACGGCTAGTTTTGCAACGGCTAGTTAATGGCTAGTTTTTTCTTGTCTTAGTTTAAAACGGCTAGTTAACGGCTAGTTTTTTCTTGTCTAAGTTTAAAACGGCTAGTTTTGCAACAGTCACTTTCATAAACAATAACGGCACAATAATATTGACTAATTTAAAATGTTACATCATCTTTTAATAAAACAGACTACATCACATACCAGTAATACGCAATAAAAATAAAAATATACTACTTAACTCTACGAATACAAGGAACCATTAAGTAAACCATTTATTGATTATTTTCTCACATGCGATCTCATGAAGAGCTCTTCGTTTTTCACTCATTGTAGACGTGTCAGCATTAAGTATTTGCATATCCATTTCTCTTTCCCTTTCCTTAGCCATCCTTTCCATTTTCCTTTCCTTTGTATTTATCTCCATTTCTTTAATATACCTCTGAGTTTGTAATTCTTGTTCTTTCATCACAGCTTGAATCTATAACTCATTTTCTTTGATTGCCATCATCTTTTCTCTATGTTCCCTCTCCTCTTCTCTTTCTTTTTCCCTATCCATTAGTTCTTTTTTCTAACATTTTTAATATCTTCCATGAGAGATAGTTTCTTAGCAACCGATGATTTCTTCTTGCTAAGATCTTCAGACATTTGTGCTTTTTTCTTACCCTTTCTTTTGCTCTTCTTTGATCCTTGTGGGCGAACGGGATAGTCCACACCGGTTTCGTTACACAATGGTATTTCTAGATTTGATGACGATGAGTATGCTCTAGTTGCACTAACTTTGGTTCTCTTTGAGCCTCCACTCTGTGTAGGTAGTTGACTTCTCTATTTTTGCTCCAAAGGAAGCATATTCCAATGCCTTTCGAAAGTTAATTTCTGACCATAATGTGTGAAATAAAGTTTATAGGCCAACTCCTTTATATCATCAGCATTTGAACCACTCCTTATGTTTCGACTAGCTTGATCGTAGCAACCAGCAAATTGTGCAACTGCTTTGTTGATCTTATACCATCGTTTCTTACATGCAACTACCCCCTTTTTATGTCAGAGTTGAATTCCACACAATAACTGTGAATTCGACTCCAAAATTTTTTGCCCTTTTGGTCGGTACCAACTATAGGTTTGGTTGAAATATTCAACCATGCACTGATCAACATCTCATCCTCTTTCCATTACCAATGTTAAATACTATCTTGTCTACGATTTTCAAAGTCATCTTCATTGAGTTTGATAGCATCTAATCCATGAGGATTGGCAAAATCTGAATATTGTGAATTCGGACTACATTGTATCGGAGTCTGAGGGGATGGGTTAGAAGAGCCACCAATACCAGATGGGCTATGTCTCGATGCACTGAATTGAGTTGAAAACGGCAAAGATGTTGGAGCAACATTTCCAATAGAAGGATTAAATATGGATATGAAAATAGAAAATGTGGTGTTTGTGAATTTTGATTTTGTGGTTGGAATATAGGAAATTGATTATTATAAGGAGCTTGAAAATTGAAATTAGGAAGATTTTGTGGATTTGGATTTTGAAATGTATTCGATAGTGTGAAGTTTTGATTTGGAATTTGAGAGTTTGAGGTTTGAGATTGTTGGGTAATTGGAGTTTGAGAAAAGTTTTGTAAGTAATTGAAAAAGAGTTGAGTTAGTTTGGATCTATTTTTCTGAACAAAAAATAGTAGCGGTAGAACTTTGATTTCGTAAGATTTGAAAGAAGCTGAAGAAGAGTAGAAGAAAGTGTGAGAATAGAAGTGTATGTAAGTAGTATATATAGAGTAACAAAATATTAATTTATTAATAACAACGGTAATATAGTAACGGCTAGTTTTGCAACGGCTAATTTTATAATGTGGTTAGTATTTCAAATTTCATACATAAAAATAAATCACTCACCAAAAAATTATTTTATAATATGTAAAAAATTAATTTTTTTATGTAAACAAATTTAATTAATTATAATTTAATATAATAATATAAATAATATTTAATATTAATTTAATTATTTATATTAATTATGATTTAAATAATTAATATAAATTATTAATTAAATAAAATTATAATTAATTATTATAATTATTAATAAATTAAATATGATTTACTTATTTAATAAGTAAATTATATTTAATTTATAAATAATTATAACGAATAATTATATACGTAAAGTAATATATATATATATATATATATATATATATATATATATATATATATATTATGTAACGGTTTCTTCTATATGTATATAAAATATTGTTAATTTTATTAATAAAATATTATTTAATTTTTTTAATTTAATTAACACATGTTTGTTTATTATTGGTTATAATTGAAAGAAGTCAAGGGCTTCAGCAGGACTTCATTTGCTTCGGAATTTGTGATGGAACTCATCTTCATTTTCTTCCAATGGTCGATCTCCACTTTTTGTAGACAAATAGTAAATGGGGCCTTCATTTTATTACCATTGGACATATTTTAAATGGAGCTCAAATCTACGACAGATTAGTCTTTGACCAGTTGGGTTGGAGAATAACGTGGACTAAAAAAAAACTATTATTATGGGATGTCCATAAATAAATTAAATTATATATAATACCAGAAATGCTATACACGCATGTAGGTTATTCTTCAATTTTTCTAGGGGTGAGCACGGGTCGGTTTGGTTCGGATTTATGATAAAATTAGAACTGAACCGATTAAAATGTAATTGGTTTGGTTCGGTTCGGATTTACATTTTTTTTGTAAATGTACCCGAACCAAACCAAACCGATTAAGAACGGATTGGTTCGGTTCGGGTAATTGGGTACCCGATGACTTTGAAATTCATAAAAAAAAAAAACCAAATTTTTATCTTAAAAATTCAACTAGTACAATAAACATGTAACATCAATAGAAATAATCCAAACATGTTAAACACCAAATACATTAAAAACTAAACTCATTAAAATCCAAACATATTAATAATGAATAATTATTGTCTAATGGAAAAGTCATATATATATTTTTATTTTTTTATTTAATTAATATATGATCGGGTTCGCGGGTTGTTTCGGGTTCCGCACCCCCAAAACCGATACCCGAACCAATCACTAACAAAAGTTATCGATTTAGTTCGAGTTGGACCCAATTACCCGTTGATTTCAGAACCAATTTAATTGGTTCGGTTCGAATTCAGACGGGTAATTGGGTACCTACTACCCGTGCTCACCCCTAAATTTTTCCATATAGTGGGCACAGTGATCCTTGAGAGAGAAAGCAATTTGCTTTGTCATTTATCTTTTGGCATGAATTTAATCTTCACCTAGTATGAACTATATATACTATCGTCAAAATTTCAAAAGGTATTTTTGGTGGGTTAACTCGAACAATATATCGTCATTTCTGAAGACTAATATTTTATTTTATTCTTTGAAGTTGAAATCATTCAATTACAAAATATAAGTATGAAAAACTTATATGTATAACAATTTTGGATGTATCTCTAGCTAGTTTGAACCTTAACAAAAATTTAAATATTTAATATATACGTCAGACACAACCCAGTAACCCTAGTTGGGTTACTTTCAATTTAATATGCAATTTGGATTAAAGGATACAAAAGTTGTATCATAATGCGTTTTTCACCTTTGATTTCATGATTTCGAAGAAATATTTATCACAATTCACAAGAAAGCATTGATTGTACATTGGCACAAATCCATTTATGATTTATCTGTTTCCTTTTGACCAATTAGATTCAAAGTCCTAACTCTTAAGCCCTCTGATGAATATAATTCTTAATTAGCAACGGAAAAAACTTCCTAATATAAGAGCCACTCATATTGTTTTGGTGCACCAACAACATAGCTTGTTAGTTACATAGTGGGTCGGGCTACTGACAGGAGTTTGAGATTTGTGGTTCGGCTTGTTTTAGATTTGATTTAGTTTGACTTGTTTTATTAAATAGGTCAGGTTTAAATTTTTTATAAAATTTATTAGTTAAAAAAGATTAGGTCATAGACTTTAAAAAATATAAAATTTGTTGGGCTAATTCACCAAAATATTTTTTTGTAAAAATAAGTTATTTTTAGTTTAGACTTTCACCTATCACTATATATTAAACACAAAACAAAGCTAAAAAGAATCAATAATCAAGACTAGTTAAGATTATAATTTTTGTTCAAAAATAAATTTATGAATTATAAATATAATTATGATATGTGACTAATGATTGTTATATAAATAAATTATGTTTTATAAATTATAAATTATAAAATTTAGAATAAATTTAATATTCATTTTAAATTTTTTAAGTTTATTATTTTGAATTTTATTTTACGAAATAGACTTTTTAAATAAGCTCGTATCTTTGTCGGACTTTAAACAAGTCAGACCCAAATTCTGAAAAAAAGCTTATAAGAAATAATAAGTCTAAATTTAAAACATCTACTTATAATATAGATCAAACTCATCCAAACCAAAGTTCGAATCGACTCAGCCTATTTCTACTCCTAATCAAATACAACATTATGATTATGATTGGGTGTTATAGTGTCTTCTTGCTCAAGGAAATAATCTTTTTGTTTTGTCCAATGTTTATGTCCACCGAGCAAAAGTCATTTAGGTTGTCATTTAGCACACACCGACTTTGTATCCCATGATACGATAAGATTCCCTTCAATCCATGTAGGGTAGACCTACTTTTCACATATCACTTGCCCAAATCTAATTCCCCTCTCATTCACTTATATTTAAGTGAGGTTAGAGTCCAATTAGAGAACTAATTATAAATGAAGCTAGAGTCCAATTAGAAAACTAATTTTTGGTATTCAATTTTAAATATTTTTTAATATTTTTGTTTTATTTTTATATTTAGAATTTTTTTACTTAACACTTATCTCTCATCATTGATCATTCTCCTCCGACCATTATTACCATAATACCATCTCTCAATATTACACTCGACGCTATCACTATATTGTCATCATTTCTCATTGTCCATTATTTTTCGATTTCTGTTATTATTACTGCCATCAATTACATGGTCTAAACCTTAAATCATAATTATAAATCCTAAATTTTAAACCCTCTAAAAGGTAAAGGTTAAAAAAGTAATTTTAATACTAAGAAAAAAAGTTAACCAATGTTAATTAATTTAAAAATTGCTATATTCATATATTAACTAGAGGAGTTATTTGCCAAATATGAATACCTAAACACATACAATACAAGATATTTAGAATTTATAATTTAGTGCTTAAGACAATTTGGAGCATCATTAGTCATGAGACGAATTTCTTCAAATTATACTTTTCAGGTAGGTATACTTTAATATGTGATTTTTATTCATATGCGATGTTACTGTAAAATGGATATCAATAAAAACTTTTGATTTAACTACTATTTACTATCTCAAAATTTCTTTTTGTCTAAAAAGAATTAAATTATATATAAAAAAAAAGAATTAAGTTATTTCATTGTTCTGAGTGAATGAAAAGAAAGACAAGATCTGAGAGATGGCGAGCATGTTATTTTATGCATAATTTAAGTTTAGTGTTGATCACACTTTGTAATGATTTTATATTATTAAATTTATTTAGGATGAGAAATATAGTTTTTGTTAGTTAAAGTGAGTACTTTAACAATGAATGCTTTCTTTACAACGGTTGCAAGGCATGAGGGGCATGTTGATAATGCCATGATGATAATCAAATTTGACTTTGTAGAAATTTATATTAGTGGTCCCTTTTCTTAGAAATGAATTCCTCGCTAGCCATTCTACTAGCAAAGAGGCCCCCTCTTGTTTCTTGTCGCTATATTTTTAACTTGTTGAAGCAAAGTGCATTATATTGCTAGATCGAAAGATTCCCATTATAAAAAAACACACATTAAAAAAAGGAGGGAATTGCTATTTAAATAATTAAATAGCATCAAAGATATGGAAAAATAATTCAAATTATCCTCAATATTATCTTTTCTATATGAATTTTTCCCATGTTTTTGTTATAGTAGTTATTGGTTGTAAGGTTGATTTTTAGTTGTTTAAATGGTTAGTAAGAGAATAATTTCTTTGTATTGATAAGTCTAAGTAATTTTAGGTTGTCAATCGACCAATAAAATATTAGAAGAAAAATAATAGAAAAGAATGATCAAATGGGTAAATATTTAGAGTTTAATACGTAAAGAAAATTTATAAAATTATCATCAAATAGTATTTGTTGATTTGGATAACCATTCGAACAGTAAACATGAAAGTTAGTTACTTTTTCAATGTAGTGTGTACAGAAAATACATCAAATTATTTAACATAAGTTGGTTGGTGACTTTTTGAGGGTCCACTTGACTCTCACTCTCTATAGCATGCCTGTTCATATATGACAGAACAATCAAGCATGGCCAACACGATAATCGTGTTTCTTCATATATGCACTCCTAAGGAACAAACATTTAGTGCAGACATGGCTTACCATAATCTCCTGAGACAACAATAACCCATGCATTCATCCTCCTCTCCTGTAGGTTCCGAGTGTTCATTTCTTGATACACAAAAGACAACTCTCCTTTTTCTACCATCCATTAATTATTCCTATTATATAGAGTCCAAATTTTGTTTAATCCATTTTTTATTTTGTATTTCAATATATACTTTATACCGATGAATGATTTGGTAATTAATGTTTTGTACATAACTACATATAACATGGTGATTTTTATTTACGTTTAGATACATGATTAATACTCGTCAATAAAAATGTTTCACTCAATCATACTAAAAAAAACTTTGGTTTTGTTAAGAAACTAACTTTTTTTTTATCCAATATCAACCAATATATATTAACTAATTATTGACCGAGAAAAAATTAGTTTCCCTTTTCCCTAATATCTTTTATCCAACACAACCGTAAGAGGTCGTTGCCTAAAGTTAGTTACTCATTAGAACTCAAATAACTGTTTATTTCATTCTACATATGCAAACTATAGCACAAACTACTGTATATATACAGTAATACAAAATCTACCACGTAGAGAACTCATATTTTGGAACCTTTGTGGTGTTTTGCCTGTGAGTCAAGTTTGTATAGTGAGAGTTCTTTTACACTAACAAGACCATATCCTATGATCTAACCTTAGAGATTTTGTCATGACTACACTAATAAGTAATAACTTATGTATGAGTCTCCAAAAGCACTCAAGAATTTCTCATTCCTTCAGGCGATGTAAATCCTTGAGCATCTTCAGTGAGACGTTTCATAAGGTTCATAACAGCGGGAAGAAACCTCGATGAAATCGATAGTATCCCAGCAAGCTGCAATTTGGCAAAATAAATGCTGGTCACTTTCCCTAGTTGATATCATTGCCATAGTTGGAATATGGTTCCAACAAATTAAACTCAATAATGGCAAACATGAATTTCAACAAGTCAGCTATACTTGTTCTTATCCTTAATGAATTTTTCCTCTATGTGATGTGCTGCTATGTATGAAAAGATGGCATGACAAGCAATCTTATAAGTTTAGCTAGTGCGTGTATTTGTGCACATAGCATTGTTATTCCATGAATTCAATAAAGTAGACAGAAAAACAACCATAACAAACAGAAGTTTCACTATTACTCACAGTGCCATTTCGAAACTCTCCTTCTATATTCATGTTCACCCAAATGGCCTTCCCAAGTACAAAGACAACAAACGTAACCAGCAAGTAAAGCGGATTTCTGTTTCAAGTAAAACGTTAGCAACTATTAACAAAAATAGTTAACTTAAAAGATAGATTTCAGGTTATAGGAAGTAATATTTACTTTAGAAGCAGCATAAATTCATTAAAACCAAGAACAACCATTGCCAGTATAGCCCAAGCAGGCGGTAACCAATTGTTGTTTCGCTTGTACGCCTCCTGAACCCACAACCGAAAATCAGGAAGGAAATGAAATAGCATCAATGTTAAAGAAAGGAACATGAACATAAACATAATCATAAAAGTACAACAGTCAAAACCTTACTAACTTACCTGAGCCGAAATAGCTTGAGCAACTGTATACTCTGTCTCTTTCTGGAACTGCCTCCACAGAGACTTGCATTGCACTGGAGTGAGAAGTGTATCTTTTGGAGGAACCTACATTTGTCGTAGTTTTGTAAATATTATACTGATGGTTATAACATTATCAGAGAAGAAAGAAATATTATTATGTACTACCTCCTCCCATGTGCTTGAGGCCAGTGGATCAGTAGAAACTCCTCTCCTTGAAGATGCAACAGAAACAGTTCCATCCATGAGAGCTGAACGGAGTATACTGTCAATTTGATCTGGCCTCTCATCCAAGCGTATGGCAGCCATATCCGATAGAAGGTTAAGGGACTGACAGATGGTAATAAAATACATTTTATATGGGCCAAGCGACGAGTAATTTCCAATATAATTTCAAATTTAAGCACAATGAAACAATTGGAGTTTGCACAAATTACCACTGTGCGAGCTTCCTGTGTAATAATTTTAATATCTTCCTTCCCAGTCCAAACTCTAGGGATTGAATTATTGTCATGATTGAAGACAGTAGAGAACCTAAAAGATACACCAAGAACCAACAAACCAACAAATTAATCCAACATATGAATGCATTAATTCATCTAAGAGAAGAAAATTGTGTACGAGATATGATGTATAAATACAAACCCAACAGCACTCACCAAACATACCAAATGAACAACACGGATGAGCTTTATATAAAACAATCTTTACCTATCTTTCATGAGAATAAGAATCTTCCCAGCTTCATCTCTTGCTTTGTTCTCCACCAGTTTTCTTGCATAGTCCCTTAAGCTTTGTTGCATTCTTTCAGTTGTTTCTTCATCAAGCTCAAAACCAGAAATGGAAGACAGAAATTCAGATACAACAGCTTCAGTCTCACGTTTAAGAAGTTTTCGAATTGAAGGCCAGGTATCCTTTTCCCCAGTTTCAAATATGCACTCCACAGGATCAACCAAGGCCTTGGCCAGTTGTTCCTGCGAACAAGATACTTGTACTTTAGTGTTGATAGAGATTACATGCATCCAAAGAGCTTAACCAGTTAAATCTCCATTATGGCAGCAATATGACCTCAAAATTATTCATTATTGCAGATAATTTTGCATCGCGCACAGACATAGCATGTGAATCAATATCGCGACGAAGTTTGTCTCGCACTCTGGAAGCATCCCAGCTAGCCTGTCTTACAGCAGCATCTGGGGATAAAAAAGCAATTATTAATATTAAAATCCAATCGTTAGGAGCGTGCATTTTAGTGATAGTATAAAAAGTTTCACGTTAACAAAGTAGAAAAATAGAGAGCTAATATAAAGTATGTTCATATAAGAAATATTCATAAACACTAGAGAAAAGAAACAGAAAGCATACTCAGCAGTTAGAACTAAAAAGATGGATCCAAAGACGTAGAAAAACTAAAACTCAATCTGTTAGAGAAAATATGAAATTAAAGAATTGCAGAAGTTACCAAGAGATTGTGTTTCAAATTTAAAGGATTGATTTTAAAATTATAAATCAATAAACTGAATATAAAAGTTAAAATTTTAAATACTATTCAAAATTTTTGGTGTATACAGTACTATGCATAAGAATTATGTTACCAGCAGATCCTTTGTCAAACTCAAGCATAGATGATCGAGTCCACATGCGAACAGCGGCAGCAAAACCTTTTCCACTGTTTAGTGATTGTTCCAATTTAATCTTGAAACTATCTAGAGCTTTAGAACGTAGATGGCCCAACATTGTTGAATAGGCAGGGAACACAAACTGAAAAGTTGACAATAAAAACAATATAAATCTTACTATACCACTCATGGAAGCTCAAAAACACAAGTATATTTCCCACAAGGATAAGTTAAATAAATCCAATATCAGATCACTAACATCAAAGCGTTTTTAAATTAACTATTCAAGATTTTAGGAGAGATGGTTTCACTATGACCAATCTGTAAGAGTTCATATTAAATGTGTAAGCTGGTAATACTGTAAGCAATGCATAAAATATGTTTATTGGAACATATAAATTATGGAATTGTAATCAGCACCGGGCTGCTGCAAAAGTCATCTGATTAGATCAAAACTGAATTAAATAATTAACTCAGAATAGGACTCTATGAACAAGAAGCCTCACATCAAGTGCCTTGGACAGCAAATGCTGCCGTTTTGCATTTCGCACACCTTCATCAAAGAACATTGCCTCTGCATCATATCTGTTGAGAACATGTTATCAGCAATATCTAGAAAGAAATATAAAAGTTTTAGAAGACGCAAAGTAATCCAAAACTATGATATGGAAACTTCTCCATCGACAAAACAGAGGATCTAATGACAAGTTGGACACATTACCAACTTCTAATTCACTGATATATTTTTTCTTGCTTTTACAGCAGATATATTTTTTTACTAAGGTACAACATAAAACAGCAAGTCAAGTAGTTATTTAACATAATTTTATCGACTAAATACTAAATTTCAACAGAACTGGATCTTACTGTGATAGATAGGCATCAATAATTGAGCTCAGCTTTTCCCCAAAACCACGTACTGGACCTTGTTGAACAGCTTTCTCCAATGCCAACCAAACCTAAGCCAATTCATTGCATGATATTAGTTTTCAAGAACTTCTTATGCAACTTACAGTAGAGGGGAACGGATGAGCACCTTATCAGAGCACAAGCGGCTAAACTTTTCATCAGCTATCTCTTCACAACGCACGGTGGCAACCATCACCTTTTAAATAAAATGGTAATATTTAAAACCAATGCACAATGACATGACATCCCAAAAATTAGATTTGTAAGGAAGTAACCTTGTCTTGAATGCGAGAAAATAAAGAGGTATCCACCTTTAGATCAATAAATGTGCTGTAGTCGTTATCTGTTAAATAATCTAGCAAGGGATACCTCTCAAATTTGCAAAAAAGCCCATTTTATGAGTTTTTCCAAATAGGATCATAAAAAACCTTATGAGCTGGAAGATCAAGATCCTTATTCTCTCGTATGACTTTCCATATATTCTGTGCACTAATAGAAAATCCAGAAGCTGGCACAGCACCACGCCGATCGCCAGCAAGACCTCCAGGTGATATAGAATGAAAGAAACGCTTCCGCAATTGAGCAACCTGTACGACAAAGGAAAGAATCTTGCGGAAGAAGTCCAAATAGATTTCGGAATTTCAATATTTTCATTGACAGTTATAGGCCGAACAATGTCAAGAAGAACCCTTGACAATGTTTTGAAAAAAGGATGAATAAGAAACCATTCCAGCACAAGGTAAATGCAGTATGCCTTTACAAGCTACTAGAACCCATGAACTGTCCCATAAAAAAGGTACCTCTGTTATAAATTTATCCTCCTTGTCCTCATAGCTTGACAAAGCAGTAACCTCCACCTTCATTTCAAATGATTTATCATACATATGACAAATTTCAACAGTTAAAGTGACACAAGAGCTGGGGAAAAGAGAGTCTTCTTACATTAAAGAATTCACTAAGAGGAGTATTTTTATGAGCTTGTGGTTTTGGTACTGCATCCCAAATCTGTGGAATAGATATTGATGTCACAAGATAAATTAAAATGCCGCTGAAGAAAAAGAAGAACCATAGGAAAGAAAAATCTCAGAAACTTGGAAGAAATAAAATTATCACCTTTTGGATATCATCTCTTAGAATAGGCTCCAGATGCTCAAATGGGGTCTTCACAGATTGCCAGAAAAATGATCAACATCAAATAAAACAAAGAACTACGGGTACATTCTCATGCATCAAGGACTATATATCTAATAAACCGTTCATGCAAGAGACCACTACTCTACCTTGTGAAAAATTCAACTTTATTTAGAAGAATGGGAAGCAATTAATGATCCTAAGACTAATTGATCATAAAGGCTTGATCCCTTGTCAAGGACAAATAACTGTTAGGTTAAGGCTCATGAATGGTTTCATATATGTAGCATCGAGAAAGGAAAATAGTATTATATACCTTTGTTTTATCACGAATGACAAAAAGTAACGTAGTCTTGCGCGGGCTGAATAAACGCATCATGGCCTACAGATAAAAGAAAAGACTAAATTGTATAAAACTAAATATCAGCTAGAGGAGACTTCTTCATGGCTGCAAAGCTACCTGAAAAACTGTTTTCAAAAGTGGTTTGTTCGCAGCATGTTCCCGGCCTATATCATGACACCACCTGTGAATAAGAAGGAGTCTTCAACATTGAACAATAATTCAAAATGAATTCAAGTTTGTCTAGCCTCCAAATTTCTCATATTTTTCACTTACTCTTGAATCCAACTACTACTTTTAAGTTTTAACTCAAAAGGAAATGAGGAAAACAGGATTTGCAAAGATTGCTGTATGTACATTTCATGATCAGACTTACATGTTTATCAAAACGACGTCAGATATTGCCAAAGCAAAAAGAGCACTCTGTTTCTCAAAAGCGGTATCATCCTGTATGTTAGGTTTAAAACCACAAAAACAGGAGTGATGGAGTTGTGGCATGCATGATGAGCTCCAATACAAACATGTAAAAACAATTATTCATAATCTCAATGATATATTGTGGTGATTAATAGGAAGATTCTGTTAAGAGAGAATAGATTACCTCACCCCTCTCTCTTCCATCAGTACCCTCTAAATCCATAGCAATTGTGAATGGTTCAATCCCAACACATTTGGCTATCCAAATCCCCTTGGTCGTTTGAAATCTACAACAACACACACGATATTCAAATTCAATTAAGAAACGTTATTTGTACTCATGTCTCTATTCAATAGCTTGGAGAGATAAAGAGCTAACCTTCCCTTAAATGCATCCATCTCTCTGAAATTTGTGTGGAAAAGATGATTGAGTAAGGTGCTCTTTCCTGCTCATGAGTCGAACAACGAATTAATGAATGAATGATGAAAGTTGAGAAAATGAGTGAATGAAAGAAGAGAAAGTAGATTACCGCTACTTTGAGGACCCATGACAGAAACGACGGCATAAGAAAGGGCACAGTGAGAGAAGTTAGTGCTGGTGATGAAGCTGTGGAGGCCATCAACGTTGAAGTTACCTTTCTCATCGATGAGTTGAGTGCAACAACAATCATCTTCTTCCTTCATCGTGCGCTATACCGAACAGTAATCAAAATCAAATTCCAACTTGAGAAGAAGAAGAAGAAGAAGGAATGGAAGCAAAGAAAAATTCTTCATTCTTTCCTTCCCCCTCTCTGTCTTAAGCTTGACGTGCTTCCTTTTTCCTTTAACTGCCACGTCTACATCCTCAAGCTGTCACTATTGAGTATTGACTACTCTCTTTTTTCTTGTTTTTACTTCCATTTTAGGAAACATTCTATTCTATCCTATATCCTATAGATAAAAAATATTCAATAATTAAAATCAAAATTTAAAACAGACTGAAACGACATGAACCCCGAAAATACAAAGGAAAAACCAAAAAAGCTTAACACTTAACAGTGGTGGATGCTGTGTGCCTTATACATTGAGTTAATACGAAAATATGTAACCAAATTTAAGTCAAAAAGTATAATATACAAAATATAAATAAAGTATATAAGCTAAATTCAAATATTTCATATTAATATAATTAATTAATATTAAAATAAATTAAAATTGAGCAACTTTTATGCAATTACTAGACTTTTTATTAAATACAGTATATTACTTAAAGGAAAATGCGCCAAAACTCTTTTTAAAATCGAAAATGATTAGTAACCAAAGAAAATCAGCCAAAAACAGCCTATTTAGCATTTATTAATTGTTGCGACAATTAATTAATGCTAAATAAGACAAGTTCTAGCGGTTTTTTTTTTGTTTACCTAGTATTACCCTTTTAAAATTTACTCTCTCCGTAAATTTATTAAACTATCTAATTATCCACAATTATAATTGAGTTTTTCGTTTTATTTTCTTTTTTTGTGAGAATAGAATCCAATTGTTAATCAAATATAATTCGTGTGAGACTAGGTCAGAAAGTATTAATACGCTTGCCATGTATTTTAATTGTACATTGCGGTGATTGCATTTCTATCTTTCTGTACCGCTTCCCTTATCAAATCCACCGAAAACACTAACATGCTTCCATTCCCATTTATGTCATATTAATAAATCATTTTGATGTTCAGTTGTTCACCTTCTTCACGAGCCAGCAAAGTCTCTACTTAATTTGAATAGAAACAAATTTAAACATGAAAATAAGAAGAAATTCCATATAATAAAATTATATAAATATACTTGGGAAGAAATACAATCACGCTACAAATAAGTATATGATGCATATCTCCTTTCTACGGCCCATATCAATTTGTATGACCAGGCTCCGTTTCAGCCCAATGGGCTTCACACAAACGCCACGGGCCCATACAATGAACCGGGTATTTGTACTAGAAGATGATGGGTATACCCAGTAAATAAAAAAACTATATTATAGTGAATAGTGAATTAGTGATAGCGATACACTTTAAACTTAATTATATGCCTCTCTAATCCTTTGAGTTTATGACTATGAGGACAATTAAATCGATAATAATAAGAATCTTAATAAGAATTTTCTGTTTTTCTCCGTAGAGTTTTTAGTGCATTCTTCTCTAGCACATTTTACTTTAATTTATAAACAGTTCTCTGGTTGAACTGAACCCAACGTGGTTCCAGCGGCATGGACGCAAGAAGCTTGAGCAACTTGGTTCTTGTAGGTGAGCTTCACATTTTCCAACTTTATGCCACTGCATGGGTTCTTTGGACTACAACCAAAATTCACAGCTACCTCTGTCGCTGATGTTCCATTAATATTTTTGTATGTAACATCACTGATCTTCACTCCAGAGGCCTATAAAGAAAAACAAAATCAGTCTTTTATATAGCGTAGGCCCAATAGGCCCAAAAAAGACTCTGGATTCTGGAACTAACCTGACCGGGGCAGCCCTCGTTGTCCGGGCAGTAATTCTGGTCAATGAGAATGGGATTTTGAGCGTTGACCATGATTGCGTCTTGGAAAATGACGTCTCTCACAAATCCTGTGCTGGGTCTACCCCAACTCTTTATTCTTACTCCGTTTTGAGTCCCGGTGAATGTAACCGTTTTAACCGTCACATTTTGTACACCAGCCTCCTTCAGTTCCTTTCCCAAGCTCCCAATGCTGTAATTAAATTCAATTCCATCAACATTAATTCATGGAATCATATATACATTATTATTCTTAGTTTCTTATTATTACTATTGTTCTAGCTATTATTACCTAATTCCATGGCCAGGACCACATGCTATGTTTTCAATCCACAAGTTTGTGGTGCCAGGACCGATGGAGATGCAGTCGTCGCCGGTGCGGATCTTGGAGCTGAGGATAGTGACGTGGGAGGAGCCTTGGACGTGGATGCCGTCGGTGTTAGGGCTGTTTCCTGCGGCGGTGACAGAGACGCCTTGTACCATAACGTTCTGGCATACGTTGATGACTATGTGGAACAATTGGCTGTTCAATGAGCTCAATCCACTAATGAAAATGTTGTTGGAGTTGCTGAACAGCAGTGTCTGTATGTAACACACACCAAATCAAATTTTCAAATGATCTGAATTCTGAAGTAACACATATAATGGAACAGCATTGAAATTGCAACAACAAATTCAATATATACACCAAATGAAAAACTTATTTAACATTATTACTACCAACTCTTCCACTTAGTAATAATTAATATTTAGTTCACCACTTCAACTTCTAGCAACTACAATGAGCAGTTGCAGAAAAAGAAAACCGTTCCACTTCAGAACCAAATTCGTTTTTTTTTCATGAAATTACTTAATTAAACAACGTACCGTGGCTCCGGATGGGCAGCTACCCTTGCCGGAGTTCTTGCAATTCCAGAGGGCAGTGCCTTGGCCATCAAGCAAGCCGCCGCGAATGGATACGCCGTCAACGTGCTCGAACACTATCCAGTTGCCGTTTTTTCCTAAAATATTGTAATCAGAGGGAGCTACCAAGGTGCCCTGGATCTCAAATGAGATTGCCTTGTTGGCACATTGGCCGCTGAAGGTGATGCTGCCAACCAAGAATCTGCCTGGCGGCACCACTATGGAAGCAGGCTGCGTCGAGGCGCATGCCTGGGCCCAAGCACCGGTAAAAGCCTTGGCAGAGTCCGTGCGGCCGTCCGCCTTGGCTCCAAAGTTGAGCACATTGAATGTGGCTGCCGCAGCATTTGGCATACAATAAAGTAAGATCACAGTAACAAGAAGAGGAATAATAATAATAATGGGAGTAGATTTTGATGCTGGGTTCATTTTGTTGGAGAAGGAGTTTGTTCTTTGAGAGGGAGATTTGAAAGAAGATGTAAGGTAGTGGGAAGGTGGAACGGTTTGCGAGAATATTTATAGCTCAGTATTTCGGTGCATCCTACTTTGCGGACTGTGGGTTAGTTCTCTTTCATTTTTCTCATATGCCTTGTGCTTTTTGTTTTGCAGAGTTATCCTTTAAATTTATCCTTTAAAGTTTAAACAGTTTAATTTGAAATACAAATTTTGAAAAACAGTTGGAGTAAAATTAAAATTTAAAAATTCAATTTAAAATTTTTTAAACTTTAACACATCTCAAATATTCCTTAAATATTTCAAAACACAAATTTTACTCCATTCAATCTTTTTTCATTAATTAGTTTAGCATATTTTTTCTAAAAATATTTTTAACGTTTTAAAATAAAATAACTAATAATAATTTAATACTATAAAAATTTGAAAATAAGAGAAAATTAAAGAATATAAAAATTAAACTAAATTTCAATAAATACAATTTTTTAAAAAATTAAAAAATTAGTAATTAAAATTATCGTAATTAAATAATTAAATTTAGAGAATAATATTTTAAAGGATGAATAGTATTTCTTTTTGTTTTGGTATGTACTCAATATATGACAGTGTAAAAATAACTTAACTTGACATAAAATAAATAATAGTACCAATAAAGCAATGGAGAATTCTGCAAATCTTTAATCGTTATCTCATCATCATATTATTTTAAAATAGAGTACATTTAGAGGTCAGATATATTAACGTAGGGCATTCTAATGTCATATATATATATATATATATATATATATATTTTAATTATTTAAAAAATATTATGTAATTAATTATACATTATTAATATTTAATAATTATTTATATTAAAATTTGTTAATAATTTTAATATTTTATTTTATATTTTTTAATTATTATTATTATTTTATTATATTCTAATAAGTCAATCATTAATAATCGATAATTTAATAATTTTAATTTTACACTAAATTATATTCTAACATCAAATATGTTAATGTAACACTCTTTGATACCAGTTTAGATAGTTTTTCTTTTCAACTTTTTTTTAACAATATTATATAATCAATTATATGTAAATTAATATTTAATGATTAATTATATTAAAATTTATTAATAATTTTAATATTTTATTTAATATCTTTTAGTAATTATTATGATTTTTTTTTATATTTTTATAAATCAATAATTTTAATATTTTATTTTATATCATTTTAAAAGTTATCACAATTTTTTTATATTTGTGTGAATATTATATATAGTATTTTATTTTATCATTTATAACCATATATTTAAGAGTCAAGTATGCTAATGTGGCTTGTTTTAATGTCAGTCTATATATTGATGCTATTTTTGAAAAATATTATCTACTAAAAAATTAGATTTGATAATATTTAATGATTAATTATGGTGAGATTTGTCAATCATCAATATTATATTATTATTATCGTTATATTATTCTACAAGGGTTACATTTTGGTTATAAATATATTTATTAGAAGTGGAAACGATGCTAAATTTATTGGGTCAACCCGCGTAACCCGCCAAAAAAGATGGGTTGGGCTGAAAAATTGGGACCACCAAAAAAACAAAAGCTCGCCTAACTCTCTTAGTTTTTTTTTTTTTGCAAAGGGGTATTTTTTCAATTTTTTTTTTTGCCAAAACACAACTTCTTCCAACCTAACTTACAAGAGTATGAAGATAAAAATTGAGTGTTTTGGATTATGTTTATTTTGCTTTGGAGACAATATTTATAATTATATTTTGGATGAAAACTTGGTTTATAATTATATTTATTAGATATTTATAATTACAAAGACTTTAATATTTGTGAATATAAAAAATATATTTTTTATGCTTTTAAAAATTATAAATTTATTAATATGATTGTGAAATTAAATTATATATATTATTTAGTAGGTAATAATAATAATAAAAAAAAAAAAGCTTTGGCGGGCTTAACCTGTCAGCCGGCAATTAAATAGGGCGGGGTAGAATTCTAGGACCGTCTTATTAGGTGGAGCAGGCTTCCCCACGTGACGTATTACATTATGGTGTTAATTTGCGTATACTCTTTTCTCAACCATTTTTTTAAAGAGATATTATGTAATCAATCATATACAAATTAATATTTAATAATTATTTATATTAAATTTGTCAATAATTCTAATTTTTTTTCTATCTTTTTAATATTTATTATTATGATTCTTTCTTATATTTCAATAATCAATAATAATTAATAATCATCATTAGATTATTTTATAACGAATTATATGCCGACATCAAACATATTGGCACATTCTGGTATTAATTTGAATACCTCTTCTTTCTCAATTAATTTTTAAAAAAATATTATATAATTAATTATACCCAAATTAACATTTAGTGACTATTTTCTCTACTTAAATTACTACTACTACTACTACTTATTATTATTATTATTATTATTATTATTATTATTATTATTATTAATGACTCAAATTTATGAATGTCCTGTTCAGCTTGCATCAAACCAGAGAAATTCAATATCCAAGTTTTCGTTACTGCTGGCATTAACGTGACATATGACATGCATGTCAGAGTTTCAAACAATGCAAGTGTAAGTATGCTTAAATTTAAAGTCTTGAGTTCAAAGTTTATCCACCAATGAATTAAGCCACCATCTCCTGTTCAATTATTATTTTTGAGCTAATCAGGGTTATTAACTTATTATACGACCCAATTTTTCAAAATTTGTAGTATTCTGTGTGGTGCACTTCTATGTTTACTGTATATAAATTACGTGCATCTCAAGTTCTCAACATTCTCCTATATGTAGCTGCCTTTATGCACAATAACTTATGTCAACAGATTTGAAATTTTGGACAATATCATTGAATTATGTAATGACGATCAATTGAAGCATGCATAAAGCCTAGATAGCTGGATTCATTCACTTCATCGATCTATTGCAGAAAATAACTTCAATTATAATGCAAGATTTATTAGTTTAGAGTTGTATATTTTTAAATTAAAGACACCAATAGTCACCAAAAATTGATAGTCACCAAAAAAAAATTAAAGACACCAAAGTAGAAAGGACACTTAAATTAGTTTGTAGTTTTCCTTTTGTATTTTTATTTGAGAAACGAAAAAGTAAAAAAGAGAAATTAAAATAGAAAATAAGATTATTGGTTTTTCTTTAGATCGTTCACAAAAACGAGATAATGTCCAAAAAAAATTTCAGCTCACCCCTTCGACATTGCCATTAGGTTAATCTAAAACCCAATACATACAAATTAAAACTCAAAATTTCAGCAAACATAAACAAAACAACATCATTCTGTTATGTATAAACAAGAATATCAAAATTTAGTTCATACAAAAAAGAAAAAAACTAAAAGTATTTTGACGATACATTTTGATATTAACCATGGAAGATTATTTTGTACTTTTGAACGAGGACTTGGCAAACCCCAAGCGGAATTCAAGCACCAGTTATAATATTTAAGAAGAAAATAATGGGCCATATGACCATATCTCACTCATGATTACGTACATCATCAGCATCTGTCATGACTCATGATATTGATATGATTTTTATTCTAAATGAAAGTATATGGATAATTCATGTATAATAGCTAGTAATACAATAGCTAATAATCTTCACCCATATGCATGATCACAGCAATTATAAGTACAAAACTTGCTCCATATATAATTGTCAAATAAACTTTTCTCTTGTAACAGCATATCGATTACCGATAATTTCTTTGGTTTTTTTGGTTTTTTTTTGTTTTCTACTATATTCTCTATTTCGGCAGATGAAGGACTAATCTATGACAATATTGAACTCCATTTAAGAGTTTGTCTTTGCCAATGAGTTGCTGCATGCGCAAAGTAGAATTTGAACCCTTGACACTTACTTAAACAATTCTAATAACAACCATATTTTTATACATATATCAAGAGTATTTGGTACATAAATAATTTTTTTTAAAACATATTTATTATTAATTAAATTACATGACACTACGTAATTAAATGTATATATAATAAAATTATCTTTAATATACATAAAAATGAGGAGTTCTAGGGAGCTAGTAAATTTTGTAATTTGTATAGCCATTAATTAGCCATTATTAGTATTTTTAATGATGTTGAGATTATATTTAATAATATAAAATTGTTTACTTTTCTTTTACTGATTAAGGCCCAATTTTTTTTTGGTGACTAAATAGAAAAGAAAGAAAAAAAAGAGACAAAACTAAATTAATTGGCTAGGGTCATATCTAAATCTATTAGATGTTGAACCTCACTCCATGGTTGGCTCCAATTCGAGTGAATGTCAGCGACTACTTTAGCCATACAATCTGCAATACTATTTGCAGTCATCTGGATTAAAAGAATAGAGACTCTCCAATTCCAATTCATAACCTCATGTATATGCTTTGCTAAATCCCATTCCGGAATATCCTTACCCATTCTTTGGTTTACCAAGAAAAGAGCTTCTAAACAGTCTGTTTCACAAATAACCTCATGAAATCCACTCTCCCAAGCAAGAAGTAAACCTCTCCAAATTGCATACAATTCAGCAAAAAGAACACTGCACACTTCGACTTTTCCAGTGCAACCTTTCAACCAACATCCATCAGGATTGCGAATGATACAACCAAAACCAGCATAGCCAAAAGGAACAAATCAACTAGCATCACAATTCAATTTAACAGAATGAACTGGAGGTGGAACCCAATGCAAACAAAGTGAAGGGATTAAGGCGGTAAATAGCTTAATTAAGTTACTTTTAAAAAATAGCTTAAACAATAAATGTTTAAATTAAAAGTAACTTATAAATAAATTATTTTGTATTTGATTTTTTATTTCTAAAAGTGCTTATTTTAAGAGAGAAGTAATAAAAGCTTTTTATTATGAGAGAAGTCATTTTTTTAACTTCTCCATAAGCACTAAAATAGTTTTTTAAAAAGCTGCAATTTAATCTTAAAAATTGTACCAGATATTAATACAATAATACTATACATTTTCATAAATTAAAAGTAAAAAAAAAATAACTTATGAACTTATCCAAACGAATTCTAAATGCTAATTAAATTTTAATAAAATTGGTTCGACAGACTTTTTCTATAAAAATTATATTTTTATTATTATTTTTACATAAAAAAGCAACATTATATTGTAAATTTGGATTAGAAAGGAGAGAACATGGCTGCGTTAACATGACATGGCGACTGAGAAATCAATTATTAATGGTACGAAAATCATTTATTCGTACTCAGTGCATCAACGTGTAACTGGAAAAGTTACCGTGATTACCGTTCAAGTATACAGTGCTTTTGTTTTTTGGTAATTAGTTTGGTTACGTAGTTTGATTCTTTAATTAGTTTCTACATTGTTCCCAAACGTAACGCAGTTTCTTTCTCTAAATTTCAAACTGAAACTGTGCAACTCTTCTCGTTAAAGGGAAAAGAAAAATAAATTAAGAAACTCTATGAAATTCTCTGTTTCTTGTGAAGCCAGTCATGCAAATTATCACGGACTTTTTTCCTTAACATTTTCAAAGTTAAGTTATAAGGCCATCATTTAGTTTCATTCTCATATTTCATAATCTTACAAGTGTCATTCACACACTTTGTCAATGGTATCTATGAATAGGCACGGATTAAGAGGAAAAATTTATGATGAGTAAAAATGAAATGAAAAAGTATAAGAAATTAAATTTTAGTTAGTTAATTAAAAAAATTCTTTTTTTTAGTTAATTAAAAATATTCTTTTTTTTCTTTAAGAATTTAGTATTTATGACTTATAATTAGTATTTAGGGTTAAAAATTTATAATTTAGGTTTTTGAACGTGTAAAATTAAGTAATGTTAGGTAACTAATTTTTTTTAAAGTCAAATGAGTAATTCTTTTAAATTATTTTATTTATTTTAAATTTTAAATTTTAAATTTTAAATCATTAGTCCTAAATTATAAATTTAAATATTAAAGTTGGTTAATATTAATGATCAAAAAGTTATATTTTATATTTTTTAAATAAATAAAAAATTTTAAAAAATTAACTGATATTTATTATAAACAAGTTAACTTCCTAGTATAATAGTATTATTCAAACTAAAATTGTACGTGTGTTGTTATATATGTATAAAAGGTTATTTCTGGATTTAACAAATATAATCAAAATGACCATTTTTAAAAAATGTGGTACGTATATACTTATATATCTTATGTTACACGAAGCTAAGCTTGTCTTTTGCTTATTGGTTTAATGGAAATGATTCATGGTTTTTTTGTCTGAAATAAAATAAAAAAATTATTATTTCTCTAAATTTAATTTTTTAATTTTAATTTTTTAAATATGACCTCTTTTTTAGAGTAAGTTCGTCGCAACCCGACGAACTCTATATTTTTTTAAAGAGTTCGTCTAATTTTGGTGAACCTTCCTTTTAAATTATAAAAAAAAATGACTAATTTAAATTTTTAAACTTTACAAAGGACAATGACAATTATTATCGTCGTCTCAGTAGACAGGAATAAGTCATATTTTTAATAGAAAATAACGTTTTTTTTTAATTTATAATAAAAAATTCTTGTTAAATATATTTTTTTTTATTTTTATAGTTTGTTGGGCTGGGGAGTACGACAAACTCGTCTTAAATAAAATCGTATTTATTTAAGAAATTAAAATTAAAAAATTATGTATAAAAAAATAATTATTTTTTATTTTATTTCTCAGAAAAAACATGATTCATGTGACAACAGGGATTACGGACTTACGATTGAGCATATGAAGATAGTTTTAAAGTACAATTAAATCATTTTGTAGAAAGATATTTATTTTTATATTTATTTAATATAGAGATGATGATAATATTTTTTTAAAGTTACAATAAAATTAATGAATTTTTTAATTACTAAAAATAAAAAATTTTAACTTTCTTGAAAAAAAATTAAAAGCACACTTTTTAATTTTTTTTATACATTATAAACTATATATATATATATATATGACATAATTATTTAATAAATTGTGATTTTTTTTAATAGCTTTTAAATTTGTTGTACATGTTCTTTTTTTCATGAAACCACTCAAAAAATATTCTTTTGTCAAACAATATTATGTTATTGTTTTTACCATGCGAAACGATTAATAACCGTTAATTACTTTATTATTAATTTGTAAATATTCTTCGATCCTCTATTATTTATAAAATTTAAATACAAATATATACATAAAAAATATGTTATTAAGATTAAATATTTTTTTAGTGTAAATTTTAAAGTTATAACGAAGTAATAGGTGTCTAATCGATTAAACATATATTTTATATGCTAGTACCAAAAATCACATATTACTTATACTTTTAAAGTTTAAGTGTCTATAATTTTAAACACTTATATGATCTTATTCTCATCTTAGTTTCATAAATATTTACAAGAATTGTAAACCCCGAGTAATTAGTAAATAACTAACCAATAAATTGATTATTAATCAAGTGATTAGAAAAGGGGATCTGATAATTTAATGTGATAGAGAAAATTAAAACGAGAATTTTAACACTAATTTTAAAAAATTTGACCACAAATTAGGCCGAACAGGTCGAACCGAATGAACCAGGCCCAAGTGAGCCCAAACCCACCTAAACACCCATGTATATAAGCTTGCTTCAGCCACCTCGTTCCCCAAATCATTCATGAAACACGATTAAGCTTGAGGAGAGCAAGCTTGAAAACCTAACCCTCTCCCAATTTTCAATCTCACATAACTTTTGATCCGGAACTCCGATTGACGAGCTGTTAGTGGCCACGCATTCGTCTCGGAGTCCTCTTCATTTCTATCCGAAAAAATGGAAAGAAACTATGTATATTGCGCCCATTTTCCTTCCCCCTTTCTGAATTCACGTTTTAGTGTGGGTATTGAGTGATTTTGGTGATTTTGATGGTTTAGGGATACTTTAGCGGTGGATAATTGTTGAGTTTTATCCAATTAATTTGTGGGTAAGGTAAGAAATCATTACTTTCCCTCTAATTTATCAATTTCATGAGATTAGGATTTTGAAGATTTGTATGTATATGAAATTGTATGACATTAGGTTGTATATATGTGAAATTGAAGTCAAATTGGTGAAGTGGTATACTTGAATTGGAACTTTTGGTGGCTGAGACCTATAGCACTTGATTTGGAACCTTGGAGGCTTGAATTGAGGTATTTGAGATTGGGGAGAAATGGGCCAAGGTATGGTTTTGGTTTCTCGTATTTAATATGTAAGGTTTTGTAAAAACATAGGCTAGTTGACCATAAGTTAGGTTAAAGCATGTATGTATGTTAGGAGTTAGTAATCTTAATGAAATGTCACGTTATCTTGAAATTGGGTTGTTGATTGGCAATTATGTTGAGGATTGATGAGAATAACTAATGAGAATTGTGAATTGTGATAGTTGACGAGGATATTGAATGATGATGATGATAGTAAGATGATTTGTGAATTGTGTTGTATTGGTTTGTGAAATTGTATATGATAAAAATGCTAGTAATTGGGTATTTACATGTGATGGAAGAGATGGAATAGGTATAAGATTATTTTGTACATGATTAGTGCTGATTTGGGGTGTGAGTTATTGGTTTTTGAAAGAAACTTGGTGAAAATAGAGGTTTTAGATTTGTTGAGAAAAACTGGTTTTTGACCGAATTTCGGCAAGCCATAACTTAGATTTCAGACCCTCAAATGGTCTCAATCTTGTTTCATATAAAAAATTGGGTCCATGAAGTTTACGCCGTTCGAAGAACGGATGAAAAATGTTTTACAACGAAAGAGTTATGCCCATCTGAAGTTTAGTGCAAAAAGTGAAGGATGGTCTAGAGTAATTGAATTGAGATGTTAATAATGAGATTAGGGATGATTGTGTGTGGCCGGAATGGTCGAGATGTATGAGTGGCTGGAATGGTCGAGAGGGCTAGGTTTGTGTGCGATCCCGCTTGCTTGTTAACTTGAAAATGTATTCAGATGACAAGTTGAGGACAAAAGTTCCCTCTCTTGTCATGATGGGATGTGGGGAAGGTAGAAAGGCACTCTCCTTCACATTCTTTCTCCCACATTCTTCTCTGGTTGCAAGGTGGAAAGGCACACTCTTTCGATGTGGAAAGACACTCTCCTTCGTATATCCTCCAGGAGAAAGTGGAAAGGCACACTCCTTCGATTTGGAAAGGCACTCTCCTTTGTTTATGATCCTCCTGGAGATCCGCAACCTAGAGAAAATTATCTGGGTTAGCTACCAGATGTGTCGGGTTCTGGAAATTTAACTGACACGTGAGCTCACGGCCAGTAGGACAGGCATGCATCATGTTGCATTTGTTTGCTTTGTTTGGGTGTGCATAATTATTTTGGTTTGCCTATCTAATAAATTCTATTAGACTGATAACTGTGATACTTGTTGTAATTGTTCTTTAAATATGTTTGCCTTGTATTTACTTGTGTTTGTGATTGTCTTTCTGTTTTGAGTACCTTGGTGGTGGACAAGTGATAATGATGATTTGTTTTGAATTGGGCCGGAGGCCGGGTTGAGTTTATTTGGGCTGGAGGCTGAGATGGTTTGATTTAAGCCATAGGCTGTGACTGGTTGGGTCAGTGGTAAGGGTTAGAGTTAAATGAGACAGGAAGTAAACTGCAGGGTTAGAGATATATCGTTATTTGGGTACCTTAGAGAGTTTTACCAAATTTATGGTTCAGTTTATTCCTTTAGGTTTTATAATCTGAGTGTCGGCGTTCTAGGATTGCCTCTGACTTTTTCGGGACCTTATTTATTATATATGTTGGCACCTTAACTATACTGAGAACCCCCGGTTCTCATCCTATACAATATTGTTATTTTTCAGATGCAGGTTGAGAAGCACCACTCTGTATTCTGGAGACTCTGATGAAGCCAAGAACTCTTGGGACTCAAGGATGTATTTTGTTTATAATTATATATGTATATAGATTCTCCACCTTGTATTTTATGTTTGTCTCTCTTAGAGGTTGACTCAAAGAAACAGGTTGTCATTTTTTCTGCGTTGGGTGTTTTTGGGATTCTCTCATATATATGTATATATATACCTATATGCTCTGGCCGGTTTGTCTTCGCGAACCGAGTTGGAAGCTTTGTTAATTATATCTTTGACACTCTCTTTTTATTATTCATATACATATCTCTTACGTGTCTTTGTACGAAAGTTTTCGTTTACGTGAGCGTTACGACTTTTGTTTTAAACTTTCCTTCAAAGGCTCCTAGTTATTAACCTTTTCCACTATATATATATATATATATATATATATATATATATATATATATAATTTTACTCTTAGAGGTCGTAATACCTCACCACCTCTGTCTTATGACTTAAGCATAAGATTTTGTGTGGTACGGTGTTACAAGAATAAAACCTCTAAAATTCTCGATTGAAGTGACATCACTTCTATATTTATATAGGTAGAATCCTTTAATAAATATTATTATCATTCCATTAAGAGTTTTAACTCACCCTCCTAATTTATTATAAATAGCACTAAATCCTATAACTTAGTACTCCAATTTCTAAATAACTTGTTATTACCCATTAAACCTTGAAACTAGTGGTCTACTATAATAAGGTTGGGTTCTCATCATTTAACAACAATATGTATTAACCCATTTTAGCATGCAGTAGTCTTTTTGATTTTATTCCTTGACAAACCTTTAGTCAAAGGGTTTGCTAAATTTTTTTGAGATCTTATATAAGTACTGATAATTATACTATTATCTATTAGTTGTCTCATAAATTCATGTGTCAAACTTATATGTGTAGACTTTCCATTATAAATCTTATTATATGTTCAAGAGATGGTTGATTCATTATCACAGAAGATTGAAATGGTTGTCATCTGCTGTGGCCATAGCTTTATAGCATACAGCAAATTTCTTAACTTTTCTCCTTCTTTACCTATGAAGGATAAAGCTACAAACTCAGCTTTTATAGTAGAATGTGTAATACATGTTTGTTTCTTTGAGTTCCAACTTATAACTCTACCACCTAAGGTGAAAATCTATCTTTAAGTAAATTTATTATCACTAAGATTTGTAATCTAACTTGCATCGGAATAGCCTTTTAAAACTGCGAGATAATCACTATAATGTAATCTTAAATGTATGTTTTTTCTTGAGATAACAAAAAAATCTTGTTATAACTTTTCAATGTTGATTGCTAAGTTTTTCTGTAAATCTTGATAATTTATACACAACAATTATTATATCAGGTCTAGTACAATGTATTGCATACATTAAACTTCCTATAGCACTAGCATATTCTAATTATGTTATAGGTCTTCTCATATTTCCTTCTAATTTAAAATTTGGATCAAAGGGTGTATTGGATCATAGGGTGTATTGCATACTTTTTCATTACACGAATTCCTTCTAAATTTGTTCCGATGATTAACATATCATCAACATATAAACAAATGATTACTCCATAAACTTTAATAAATTTTGAGTAAATACATTTATTCGCACTATTATGTGAGAAGCCATTTGATAACACTACTGAATCAAACTTTTCATACCATTGTTTAGGCGCTTGTTTTAGACCATACAAAGACTTAATTAATTTACAAACTTTCTTTTTATTTTTGGGTAGCACATAACCTTCCAGTTGCTCCATATATACTTCTTCATTAAGATATCCATTTAAAAAAGCCGTCTTAACATCCATTTGATGTATATAAAACTTGTGAATGAATATTAATGCTATAATAGTCCTAATAGAAGTCATTCTTATCACAGGTGCGTAGATATCAAAATAGTCTAGACCTTCTTGTTGTCTAAATTCTTTGGCCACTAATCTTGCTTTAAAAATTTGTAATAAACCATCAATGTTATACTTTCTTCTAAATACCCACTTACATCCTATAGGCTTTTATCTTGGAGGAAAATCAACTAAGATGCAAGTATTGTTTGATAATATTGAGTCTATTTTATCATTTGTTGCTTCTTTCTATAAAGCATAATCCTTTGAAATCATAGCTTCTTTGAACGTTTGAGGATCACCCTCTACATTCATCACAACAGAAATCTTGTTTATCACAGATTTTCTAGTTCCTTCTACCGAAAAGGTGATAGCCTGAGAAAAAATAAAATCTAGACTCAAGTCCTTTTCTTTTCTCACTCTCAAACTCTTTTTTGGATCAATCAATTTTTTTGTTTCTTAGACATTTATTATTTTGATTATTTATTTCTTGTGAAACATTAGTATCATTTTGAGAATATTCTAAACTAGAAGTTGAATCATTGATAAATTTATTTTTAATAAATTCGACCTCTCTTGATTCAACAACTACATTAGACGCTAAATCTAATATCCTATATGCTTTAGAATTTTGAGCATATCCTATGAAAGTATTTTTTATGGCTCTTGTCCCAATTTGATTTTCTTTTGATCAGAAACTGAATAAAAGACTAAACATCCTCACAATTTCAGATAATTCAAATTAGATTTTTTTTCCTTTCCAAATTTCATAAGGAGAAACATTTGTATATCTTGATGGTATCCTATTATGGATTTGACATGATATTAATAATACTTCATCCCACAAATTGTAGGATAATTTTGCCTTCAGTAACATTGAATTTGTAAGATCCCAGATTTTAAAAAATTAAATAATAAATTAATTATGATTTATTTTATTTATTTAGGATATTAATTTCAGAAATTTTTATGTTGGTTGTATATTTTCTTATTATTGATTTGAAAGCTTGAGTAATTGAAAAATAATGAGGGTTTTAGATATATGGTTTAATTTGAATAATTAGATTTTGAACTCTATTTTATGATTTTACAGAAAATTAATTTGATTATCCCTAATTATTGAATTAGAGTATTTATTTGAAAATAAATTAAGTTAATAATTAAATAAGTATTTTTATAGATATTATTATTATTGGATTAAATTTGGTTTCAAATTATTACTCTACCCTCCTAATTTTATTAAAATTACCTCAACTACCCTAATCCTAACCCTAATTTCAAAACATACACAAAAATCCTAATCTCCACCGTCACTCACCACCGCCATATCCTTTTCCTATATACTCACTAACACAACAGCAGAAAAACAAAAGGAAACAAGGAAAGAAAGAAACAGTGAGGGCTTGAGGGAGAGTGACGGAGAGCTGAGAAGGGAAGAGAGGGAGCTTGACTTGAGCCATGTCCATTTCGCCGCCGCCGTCGCACTGCCGTCGTGGGAGGAAGCTGCGCCGCGTCATCGTCGAATCTAGAGGGTCGGCGTTCGCGGAAGGAACCAAAGGAGGGAGACGAGCACGAGCCAAGAGAAGGAGGAAGAACGCATCGCCGTGCCTTCCGTCGTCATTGTTATTCGTGCTCCGTCCCCTCGCTCCACGCCATTGCATGTCGCTCCCGCCGCATCCAGCCATCACCGTTCAAGTCCAGTCGCCGTTATCTTGCTTCGTTGTCGCCAAAGGAGGGGGAGCCGCGAGGAGCGTTGCTGTCAGGACGAGCAAAACGCGAACAGTGAGGAGGGAAACCCGCCGGATGAGGAGAAGGTTGCACTGCCGTGCCTGGCTGCCGGAGAACGGCGCCAAGGTCACCGGGAAGCATGTCGAAGGTGCTGCTGTCCCTATCCTTCCTTCCTAGTGGTCCAGGTTGAGTTACTGTTGTTGGCTGGTGCCTTTGTGGTTGTTATCGTTGTGGAACATAGTTGGAGTTGATGCTGTTGTTTTCGGGCCGAGGGTAAAAGGTTTTTTTTAACGCGTTAGTTCGACTAACTGAGGTAGGAATTTTAATTTAAAATTAACTGTTTTAATTTATGAATGCCACGGAAGTCTAGTGGGTAATTGCAAATGATTTATGATTGTTTGGAATATCTGAATGATAAGTTTGAGTTGGACTTTTGATTGAATTTAATGAATATATGTTTGATTTCTTGATTATTTGAGAATGCTGAAAATTTCGATTATTAGATAGTTGTACTGAAAATTTGTTGAGTTGTGACTACTTGATGAGAGTTGGTTGAAATATGGATGTGAATGGCGATTTATTTGATATTACTTGTTAAATTAAAATATGATGAGTTAATTATTGAAAATCTAATGTTTTGATAATTAAGGAATTGAGTTTGGGTTGTGATTGTGACTGGTTTGCTTGATGGTGTTCTGATTAACCAGAATTGATTTTGAGAACTGTTAAATGATTCTGTGATTTATGGAAATTAGTGATGAATTGATGAGATGGAAGTTAGATTGATGGATTATGTGTGAATTGCGAATTGTGGATTTTCTGATTGATTGAGAACCTTTTATTTGATACTGGTTGCGAAAAGGTAGATGAATTGTTGAGAAAGAGGGAATCCGTAAGGATGGTTAAGGCCGAATTTTAGAGGAAATGCTGCCAAATTTTTTATAAAACTCTAAGAATTTATTTAAAGTGTTATTTAAAAGTAAATCTGATTTAAGAATATTATTTGATTTCGATTTATTACGAAAAGAGTTTTGTTTTCAAATCGATTTATTAAGAAAAGTATAATGTTTTAAACTCAATCTTTTGAGAAGGGATTTTGCTTTAAGTTATGTTTTAAGTTCAGTTTGATAAGAAAGAAAAGAAGAAGAACGAAAAGTAAAGGAAAGAGAGATAATTAAAAGAATATCTGCCACAGGAGAGCAGAAAACAAAGACTAAAGGAATATATGAATTAAAGGAATGTCTGCCACAAGAGAGCAGATGCCACTTTGTTTGGGCCTTAGTGCCAAATGTATAGTGGGGACGCCCATACACTGAGAACTGTTTTCCAGATGTAAGCACATTGAAAGTCACACTGTATGCGGCCTAGCCGTAAGACTTATATAAGCACACTGTATGCATCTGGAAAGCCATATCTGGGACTCGTTCCCGGGTAATGTCGGGAGCGGGTAGGCAACCGACACATGAGCTCATGGCCTGCATTAGGAATAGACATGCATCATGTTGTTTGCAAATTTGCATTTGGTTGTATTTGCTTATATTACTTATCTATGATTGTGCTGTTTGACTTGTTTGTATATTGGTTTGAATCCCTTACTTGTGCTGTTAGTTCACGGATGTATTGAGGTGAGATGTTGTGGTTGAGAAATGATTATGTGGCTGAGAGATGGTTAGTATGACTAATTTTGTGATTAAAATCTGTTTTGAGTTTAGAAATTTAAAGAAAAGTAATTATTTATCTAAAGTAGAAATAAAAGTATTTTCAAAGGTTTAACAAAATAGTTTTACTAAGTTAATTATTTACATTAAATTCATTACTTTTACGGCATTCCCATTCTCTACTGAGAATGTGTGGTTTGTTCTCACCCCAAAATCTTCCATTCTTTCAGTGACAGGTTCGAAGATTCAGTATAAAGCTGCAGACAATTAGTAGATTTACTTGTGATACCTGTTGTTTTTATAGAGTTCCATCACCCTTGTTGCTTTAACTTTTATTTTATCCAGAGGGATAGGTATTGTATTCAAGTTTTATATTGAATTCATTTATATAGCATTTATTGTTATTAATAATGATGTGATTTTAATTACTAAAAATAATTTTCTGGAATTTTCTATAAAACTGAAACGTGATATCGAACTAAAGGCTCAATATTAAATAGCTAATAAAAAGAAATTAGAGTAGTAATACTTTATTTTTAGTACGATCATGACGTGCTAAAAATTAGGGTGTTACATAATTAACCATATCTACTAAGGTACGATTTTTTCTTTCTGCCAAACCATTTTGTTGTGGAGTATAGGGAGCAGAAGATTCATGCACAATACCATGTAGTTCACAAAAGTTTTCAAATTTATTAGAAAAATATTCTTTACCTCGATTACTACAAAAAACTTTTATTTTCTTATCATGCATATTTTCTAGTTTCTACTTCCATTTTATATTTTCTAAACATTTCAAAAATTTTATATTTATTTCTAAGTAAATACACATAAGTAAATCTAGAACAATCATCAATAAAAATTATAAAATATCTTTTTTCTCCTCTAATAATATTGCCATATAATTCACAAATATCACTATGAATCAATTCTAATAAATGTGTATTTCTTTCAACTTTAAAAAAAAAATTTTAGTAATTTTGAATTGTATACAAATACCACATTTTCTATTAAAATTCTTGTTACTAAGATCAATATAGTTATTTTTATTCATATATTCAATTGATTAATTTAAGTATGCTAATTTACTATGCTACAAATCACAAGAATCAACAACATATAAAAAATATTCACTTTATTAATACTAAGTTTAAACATGTCTTCAGTACAATATCCTTTTTCTATGAATATATCATTCTCAAGTAAGATCACTTTATTGGATTCTATTACAACTTTAAATTCTTTCTTACATGTACAAAAGAATAAAAGAAACTATTTTTTTTAAATCCGGAACGTAAAGTATATTTATTAAACTTAATTTCTTTCCAGATGTAAAATTCAATTCCACAGTTTCTTGACCATAAACTTTGGTTGAGTTGTCATTGCCCATCAAGATTTCTCTATTGTTCACTTCTTTATATATTTTGAATTGGTTGCGATCATTACAAACGTGAACAGTAGCCCCAAAATCTAACTACCACTCAAGTGATTTTTCTTATGTTGCCATGTTGAGTTCTGTAACCATTCTAATATGCATATTTTGTACTTTTTTTTTGCAACCATAGTAATTAGATCCTTCTCTTCTACTAAGTTAGTCTTTGTTGCTTCTTTTTTTAAAAGCCTACATTCTTTGATGTAATGTCTTTTCTTATGGCAATGATAACACTCTCTTTATCTCTTCTTGTCTTGTTTTAAATCTTTTGAGAATTTTCTTTTCTTCTTATTGGTGTTGTCTTCACCAATATGATTCACTTTAAAACTTTGAGAAAGATACACAACATCACGTTTTTGAGTTTTCTTCTCTATACGTATGTATCTTAGTAATTTCTCAATTGTGAAGTTCTCACCAAGATATAAAAGTTTATTCCTGTAACCATTCCAAAATGAAAGCAATTTTGAAATAATTACTCCAACTTGTAATGATTCAAGAATTACTACTTGTAGATCTCGTAGTCTACTTACAAGAATTTGTAATTTATGAATTTGATCCATAATAGGCATAGTATCATTCATAATAAATTCAAAATATTTCATCATAATAAACTTATTTTTTCCTTATCGTTCAGTATTGTACTTTTCTTCCAAAGACTTCCTAATCTCTAATGGTGATTGAATTGACATGTAGAAATCATAGAGTCGGTCGGATAAAATATTGAGAATATGACCTCGACATGCAAAAGTATCTTTATCACGTTTCTTCTTCAATTGAACAATCTTTCCTTTCTCTTTCGGTGTGAAATTTTCAACAGCATCGACAATTGGTGTAGTCTTTGGGTCAATCACATATGCAAGATTGAGAATCAAAAGAAGAAACATCATTTTGTCCTTCCAACGGCTGAAGTTTATTCCATCAAAGCGATCCAACTTGCACTAGAAGAAAATAAGCTTTCTGCCACGCTTTAAAAGCGTGCCAAAAAGTGCAAAAAAGCATGCCGATAGTTTTTCGCCACGCTTTTTGAGCTATCGACACGCTTTTGAAAGGGTCACATCTGCCAGTATGTCGGTTGCTCTATTGCCACGCTTTTTTTGTTGGCACGCTTTCATCTCTTGTCATGCTTAAAAAGTGTGGCCATAGGTCTTAACCTATAGGTACGCTTAATAAACGTACCGAAAAGTGCACATATTGTCACGCTTTTAAAACGTCCCAGAATGTTTGTTTTGGATACTCTTTAAAAGCGTGCCGATAGGAAAAAATATGGCTACACTTTTTAAAGCGTGGCGATAGCCAGTGATACGGCCACGCTTTAAAAGTGTGGCGATAGCCTTATAAAATTAAAAAAAAAATCCTTTTTCTTATTTTTACCTTCACCGCTGCAAAATATAAATTTTTAATCCTTTTTTATTACCAAATCTACAAATATAATATGCAATTTTTAGTACAAGATAAATCAAACAATAATTAGTGACATATAATTTTTGCGATAATTGTTTTATACATTAAAAAACTAATACTCAAATACAAAATAAACCTCGAGTTCGAATTCCAAAACTAAAAAGTGAAAAAAAGAACAGAAACAATACAACTTAAATTCTGTTTTCTTTGCTGTTCCTCCTTCCTCTAGCCCTCTTAAACTTCCTTCCCTTAGATCATACATAATTGTTTCTGGAACATGTGTGAACTTTTTTACCTACAAAAAATAATTCCTTGAGCTAAACGTTAGTGGTACTACACTAAATTGCAAATTGTAATGTAATATTCTAGAACAACAGTCACAAGAATGGTAAAACTAGGAATAGTGTTAAGACATACTTGGCAAAGTCATCTGGCTTCTTGCTGAGACCAAAAGGATCATAACCATAGTTGCATCAACAAATATCAAAGAAAAATTAAGCAAAACAACTCAAAGTTTCACAATGTTTGTGATTCAAAAGGGACAAGCTAGAGAAGAATCCACATACTCTCCGGGCACTTCTCCAGTCAAGTATGGTAGATCGCTCTAAGAGACCCTCTGGCAAGAAGATCCTTCCGTCAGGACCTGTCACCAAATGGATGCAATGATCAGAAACTAGTTTCCTACCTTGAATTGTACAACTAAAGTATATAAAAAAATTTTGTTAGTTCATTACAAGAACTTAATTAGGACTAATTAGGAGATTATAGGTTATAACAATAAGTTACCCTCCTCTTACTGCTAAGTCAAACTTTGTTAGCTACTTTGGTTCTCTCAGTTTATTTACAAGCAACAATGGTGACATAATTCCTTCAAGTAACTGACATTCTCCTAAAAATCAAACCAGAAAAGACGAACTTACTCCCAAAGGTAAGCACGTATTTCGAGCTGTCGAGGAGATCCCTCAATTTGCTTTCGCTTGAATTATCTTGGCTAGAAACCCTATGAGAGCTGCATTGACCTAAACTTGTTAATGAAACATCATTAGAAGCTGTAACAAAAATGAAGATGGCAGTTAATTCAAATAGAATTAAACCTATAAGTCCCTACATTATATATAATTTACTGTGACAAGTGATTTATGAAAGATAAATTAAAAAAAATATTAAAATAGTATAAAATATTATAAAATAGAATAAATGATAGCTATTTTGCTATTTTCTAATATTGCACATTAGTTAAAACAGCAGAAAACAGCAGAAATCATCCAATAAAAAGCAAGAGCTAACCACTAATCAATTCAATAAAACAGCAGAAAACATTCAATAATCATCCAATTTCTTGATCACAAATTAAAACAGCAGCACGGCAAGAGATAATCACTAATCAATAAAACAGCAGAAAATATTCAATAATCATCTATTTTACAAATTAAACCAGCAGCACAGCAAGAGCTAATCACTAATCAATTCAATAAAAAGTTAACAATAGAAAACATTCAATAATCATTCAATTTTCTTGATTGATTTCTAAATGGAGCATTTTAAAAAAAATGAAGATGGAGCACAACTGAGCACTAACCTTCGAGCAGCACGGCAAGCAGAACCGCGAGAGAGAGAGAGAGAGAGAGAGAGAGAGAGAGAGAGAGAGAGAGAGAGAGAGAGGCGAGCAGCATGACAAGCAAAACAACAAGAGGAATTGCGAGCTGGCTAACACAACGACGAACCTGGTTGCGATCTTGAGTGCGAAGGGTGGCGACGGTGAGATAGATGGCGGCGTGATGGAAGTTAGGGATTTTTGAACCTTTCAAGGAAAAGCCATTCAAATTTAATCTGCCTAACGTAACCAGTTCCATCCAGACCTAATTAGTTCTCAAAGTTGCCAAACACTGCACTCTAGACCAAATTACCTAATCACATAAACATATCAAGTTTTATTTAATAAAACTACATTTCCATCCACACTTATTCGAGTCTTGAAGCAATGAAACCCAATTGAAACCAGATTCAGTTACACAAAAACCCTACTTCTGTCCACAAGATATTTCTGCAATCACGAGAAACTCCTAAACTATAAACCATCACAATTCACTCTGCAAAATTACATGATCACGCATACCACATTTACAAGAACAAAAAGCATATAAATAAATAAACAAAATAAAAACCAAAACCAACATGAAGCAACGGAACCCTCTTCAAACCTTAAACTCACAACATAATTCATATGTAATTACCCACCACACCATATTACTACAAAAACAGGAATATTGAATTCTTGACAGCAGTACCTTGTGATTGCCGTTAGATCGGAGGATGAGGACGGAGGCAGAGGCGGCGCTGCCGACGAAGAGAGAAGTGACGGCGAAGGCCTTGACAGGCGAGCAGAACTACGAGAGAGAGGCAAGCAGAACGGCGACAGGGACGACAAGCAAAAAAGCAAGAGGAATGGCGAGCTGCCTAACACAACGACGAACTTGGTTGCGATCTTGAGCGCGAAGGGTGGCGACGATGAGATAGATGGCGGCATGATGGAGGTTAGGGTTTTCTGAACCTTTCAAGGAAAAGCCATTCAAATAAATAAATAAATAAATAAATAAATAAATAAAGGTGAAATATGACAGCAATTTTCATAATACTCACGGTTCAAGCATCCAATAGCTTCGTCTCTGAAATTTTTCATTTTTTTCACCATAGACATAGTAGCAATGCAACACGTCAACACTTCCCACCTAAATTTGATTGAAAAATGCCACAACCCCTGCATCATATAATTATTTGAGAATATAAAGACTTGATTATACACAAACTCCAAACTCAAGAAACTTTAAAGCTTACCTTCAATTTTTCATGAGCTTCTTTCATGGTTTTTCCATGTTTTTTCTTTCTCCAATTATGCTCATCCTTTTTGAAGCATCTCAAAACTGTTTGATCAAATAGAAATAGTGAACCATCTGCAATAATTAAATGCAAGTCATGAAGTAACGTTTTCAAGATCATTTAGCGAAAACTATGAACCTAGAGATGAACTGAAATCATAAACCCTAAAGCAAAATTTTATGCTAAACAACAAAACACTATTAATAATTCCAAATACCATGTGAGCTAATAAAGTTATGCAACATGAATACATATGCTCTTTTGCTACCATAAATGAGGGAGAAATTATTTACCAAATTTACTGAAGTGCCTTAATCATTGTAGTGAAATTTACAGGATCCATTAGAACACTAGAACATGAATACCTTAACTTCAGATATATTTTTTGGATAGAAGACTTTAACTTCAGATAGTGAGCAACTAAAAATATCTTTACAGTAGAAACTAATTCAACTACATGAATAACATGAGGACTATAGTGAAGGTCAGAAAAAATACTACACAAAACAATAATCAACCGCCTTAATATTCAAAAGTTCTAATAATAAAAAATAACATCCCTAATCAGAAGTTCTAATAATCAAAATCAACACTTTTACCCCTAGTCAGAAGTTCTGATTATCAAAATCCTTATTCTCTAATCAGAATATCAATTCATTATAATAATTAATTATTTACCTGAGAAGAAAAGAAGAGGACGATCGAAGAAGAGAGCAGAGAAGAAGTGGTGAAACTAACAGAGATGAAGAAGGTGACCAAACCGAGCAAAAAAGCATCAGTAGTCACCGAGAAGCTGGTATCTCAAAAACGTGGTTATAGTTACAGAGACGCAAAAGAGGAAAAAACACAATTATAGGCAAGGAAACAATCCAAACTCAAGACTTAAAACCACGCTATTCATTTTTACTATTGCTGGATTAAATAAAAATAAAAAATAAAAAAATTGTTGGATTTTTAGGTGTAATGCTAAAAAAAAAGAAGGAAAGAAAAAAATTGGGGGAAATATAGGGTTCCAAATCTGGCAAACCTTGTGGGATTGAGGGCTCGCTCTTCGTTGAAGCAAGATTGGTCGGATCTCAACGACGACCAGTGCAGCAGCAGCAGGCGTTGGCGTCGCAGGCTCTTCAACATGGCCTTCTCATGGCCCGCCACCCTCCGCATCTCCCTCTTCCTCCTCCTCATCGCTGTCGTTGTCACCGCCTGCTTCACTTTCCCCATCGAAAAGGTATTCATCCAATCTTGATTTCTTCATTTCCATTTCCATGTTTTGATTAACGCGCTTTTATCTTTGGATATTGCTTCTATTTTTATTCGAGTAGCATTTCTGAAATGTGAAATGTTGAGCTAGCGTTGTTTGTGGCTGGATTGCCTTTGGATTTACGTTGGTGGAAAATTAAGAAAATAATCTGTTTCTGGATTCATTCTGAATCTTTTTACGGTTTTGTGATTTGCAGATGATGAAGGACTTTTTTGGATGGGGATTGGGAAATTTTGGGAGGAGAGGAAATTGGAGTCAAAACGGCATAGTTTGGGAGGGGGTTTCTCAAAAAAAAATTGAAAAACTGTGAACATAGGGGAGGAAACTCTATTGGCACGTTTTTGTACGGTGCCAGATTAAACACAGGATAGCCACTCTTTTCAAGCGTGCTGATTTTTCTCTGTGGCCACGCTTTTCAAGTGTGGCAAAAAAGCGTGGCCAAATATCAAATTAGTGGCCACCCTCGTAAAAGCGTGCCGATTTCTCTCTATAGACACGCTTTTCAAGCGTGGCAATAAGAAAGCGTGGCCAAATTTCAAATAAGTAGCCACCCTCGTAAAAGTGTGCCAATTTTTCTCTATGGCCACGCTTTTCAATCGTGGCAAAAAAAAGCGTGGCCAAATCACAAATCAGTGGCCACCTTCGCAAAAGCGTGGCAAGAAAAAAGTGTGCCGACAGGCCTTTTTTCTTGTAGTGTTGACAAACTCTTGATTCATGACTTTGAACGTGGTGTTTTGATCTTGTGCCATCTTCAAGTAATATTTCTCTAAATTTGTTAGGTATATAAAGATAATTTTATGGTACGATTAGATTGCTTTCTTTAAAGAGATATTTGTCCCTACACTTAATTCCTATAGTAGGGTTGATGATAATATTCTCCAAAAAAAAAATAATAGAACCAATAAAATTTTTAATTAACAATAATAAAAAGATTTTAACTCTCTTGAATAATTAAATTAGAAGCACACTTTGTATTTTTTTTGTTGCACACTTATATATATATATATATATATATATATATATATATATTGTATGAATAGTAATTAAAAATCACGTAGCTTTTTAATTGTTGTACTTTTTTTATTGAGTTTTAAATTAACAAATATATCTTATCAACGTATATGTTGTTTCTTTTATAAAACACACTAAAAAAATATTTTTTATCAAATAATACAATAGTTCAATATACAAAATATTACCGTTATTATTTATACCATGTTAAACGATTAATAACCGTTAATTATTTTAATAATCATCATCATCATCATCATCATCATCATCATCATGAGTATTTTTCACTAATAATTACATGCAATCAAATTCCTGCGTGCGTGAATAAAGCTACCATTGGCGACTTGACGTACGAAATACAAAAAGGGTAAGTTGTTATAATTAGTACACAGCCCTAAACCCTGTTTCAGGGTTCCTTGTTTTAGGCAATCAATTAGGGCCTGTTAAGGAGATGCTATATATATATATAGGCCACGTGATTCACGTTGACCTTTAATTTTCATGCATGCGCATGTATTATATCATATATCTAGCCGTAATTTACACTGTGTATAGATAGATATAGATAGGTTTAATTTAGGTACATGATAATCTTTTATAAGTTCAACTGCAATCAGCACCACATGTTATGCCAATTAATGATTAGTAGAGTAGTAATATAAACCTATAAGAGATCTAAGTTGTATAAAAGAAGCAACGAAGTATGTATGTCAAACTCAAAACTATCGATGCATGCATGTATCTATGCAATCTAGGCTCAGTCACGTGAATATTTTTCTTCCTCTAATTTCCAAGTGCCAACACACGAATTAACACGTGCGCTTCTGAAAGTAAGTTTTGCACCATTCGATTCAAAGTAGGATGGATAATCTTATTATTCGAATAAAAAATCTTATTCGTACAATAAAATTAACTACTAAAATTAGTTATTAATATATTTGTGTATAAATATATGTATCATTTAATTTACTTTCAACGTGTATTTATATTTTACCATATATTTTATACTGATGATTGATTTTAGTATATATATAATATAATTCTATTCGAATATATACTTTCTGGTAAATACTATTTTAATATTAATATTTTTTAATAACTAATGTGCATTATTTTTATTTTATTAACTAAAATAATTTAAATATATATTGAAATTAATAATTATTGTATTTTTATTCAGAGCTCAAAGAATAATTTTAATTTCATAACCGCCGAAAGCACATGTATGTTACGTACGTTGGGGTCAATTTAGATGCAACGTCAACGATATCTAATTCATATATGTACGTACATAGATTATAGACTACATAGTAATATGATATGTCGCTTTCGCGCTGTAAACATCAGAATAATACTATATATTTAAATATTTTTATTTTAACTAAGTCTAATTAAATTAATTTAATATAATAAAAGTTAATTATAATTAATATTATTTTAAATTTTATTATTTAATTTAGTCAGATTTAATGTATAAAAAAATTTAAATGTGTAACATTATTCTAGACATAAATCAATACTTAGGAGACTTTGGTAGGAAGTTAATAACTAATAACTACTGTTACGTTTTATTCAACTGAATCTGTCCTTTTTGGCAAGGCAGGCCTACTCTTAGTTACGTAATTGACCTCTTATTAGTGGATTGAAAATGCATGGTTAGCACATGGTAGATCTCTTCTCATTGCAACCAACGCAATAAGCTCATTAAGCTGCATGTGCCCTGTTAACTACCCTTCATGTAAAATTTTGTAATCACGCTAACAATTGAGTGATATATATTATTAATAATATTTAGTAAAAATGGAAAATCAGTTTAAAGTAGTTTAAAATTATTTTATATATTTTGTATTTTTAATTATCATATGTGATTTATTTTGTATCAATTAACCATATTAAATATACACAAAAATTAATTACTAATGTAAAATCAATAATTAGTGTAGAATATATATTAAAATATAAAAAATACATTAAAAAAAAGTTAAAATATACATATATTTATATATAAATACATAATAACTAATTTAGTGGTTGATTTTTAGTGTGTATATTATATTTTTTGATTTTGTATTTCTTAATTATTGATAGAATAATTTTATATACATATAATTATAAATAATAAGTTAAATTAAGTAGTTTTGAATTATTATCTCTCTAATATAATTGATATATTATTCACCAAAATCCAAAATTAGTTGACGTTCGTTTTTACAAAAATATTATATGCACATTAAAATCAATAATTATATATTTGTGTATAAATATATATTTAATTTAATTTATTTTTAATATATATTTTATTTTGATAGTTAATTTTAATATTCACCTAGTATGGATGAAGTTTTTACGATTATATATATCTTCAATATTTTTTTTGTCTATATTATTATTTCTTTAGTTATTTGAGACTCTAATAGGTGCGCTCGTCGTCAAAATTATAAAGAAAAGAAGAATTTGAAGCTAAATTATTGCAATTAATTATACACATTATGTCAAACCATTAACAATTAAAGGGCATAAGACATTATGCACATTAGATTAATTCGACAATCTTGATTAGTCAAAAGTTTTTTTAAAATCAATAAAAGGTATGTCCCTTTCAATTTTATATATTTACAAAAAAAAAAACTCCATTTCTATTTATACATTAGTACTCCTAATATATATGTTTAGTCACAACATTTTTTTAACTAGGATGAAAAATAATAGCTCTTATCAAGAGAAGGTCTACACTCACAATAATAGTCAAACCAAAAATTATGTTTTCACATATATATTGTTTCTTAACTCCTTTCCTTATTTGTCTATCAATGCTTTGGTATATTGTTGCTGTTGTTATTGTTGTTTCGTCTTGATCTATTGTCCTCATTATTATCAGTATGAGTAAATACTCGATCGGTATTCAGTAAACTACACTGAAATCGGTAGTCAAATATTTTAAATTAGATAATTAATTTTCAATAAATTTTTATTATTTTAGAAATTTAAAAAAATTATACAGTAAAATGTTTTTGAGTTATAATCAATATAATATCTAAAATTGGCTCAAATAACTTAATTAAATCAAAATTGGTAGAAGATGCGACAATCATGAATTTATCTGTTACTTCCTCAACTCACGTAGAAACTGTATCTCCACTCTTTTGTATTTCAACATAGTTACTAGGATTACTTTTAAAATGACCGTTTTATTTTATTAAGAAAAAAGTTTGACCTCGATTAGATACTTAGTTTTGTATTAGAAACATTAAGAAGATTGAAATCACTAGAAGCAGTGTGATCAATATCAATTTGCTAGTAGCTAGCCAATATGATCAATCATAATTACATTTTTATTTGGCCTTCATAAATGACTAAATCTATCAAATCAAAATAACAAGTTATGCATTCTAGATGGTAATAACAAGAAATCAAAACCGGATAATTAAAGCCACCCAAATCATGTTGTCATATAAGTGGGATACGCCCTTAGCTTCCTTTATCATTCATAGAAATAATAGGAATACACATGAATTTTGTATATAACTTTAATTTTTTACCGTCCATACTAATAGTAATTCCTAAGGCCAGGCTACACTACAACTGGGGTGCAGTAAAACGCCACAGGCTCAAACCATAAAAAGAAAATTAGAAGTAAAAAAATATTGTAATAATGCACTGCATGGCTCTAATTTTTGTCCATGAAATTTGTAGTGTTATGATCGATTTGAAGCAGTTTATGATAAGCAGCTCTGTGGTTGTTCTAAACCCAATGCATCTCCAGATGCATGGACACAAGAAGCTTGAGCAGCTTGGTTCTTGTAAGTGAGCTTCAAATCCTCCAACTTAATGCCACTGCATGGGTTCTTTGAGCTACAATCAAACTTCACAGCTACCTCTGTTGCTGATGTTCCATGAATGTTTTTGTATGTTATGTCACTGATTTTTACTCCTGAGGCCTACCAAAAACAATTTTATTTGGTGAATGGATATAGAAAAGAAAGAGTGGCGATTGGCGGAATTAGGGCACTAACCTGACCGGGGCAGCCCTCGTTGTTCGGGCAGTAATTCTGGTCAATGACAATTGGGTTTTGGGCATTCACTATGGTGGCGTCTTGGAAAACCACGTCTCTGACGAAACTGTTGCTGGGTCTGCCCCAAGTCTTGATTCTAACACCATTTTGAGTCCCACTCAGCGTAACCGTTTTAACCGTCACATTTTGTACGCCAGCCTCGTTCTCATCCTTTCCCAAGCTCCCAATGCTGCAAATTTCAACCATCCATAAGGAAACAAATTTCTGATATGTAACTTTCGAGAAAATGACAAAAATGACCTTATTCCATGGCCTGGACCGCATGCTATGTTTTCGATCCACAAGTTTGTGGTGCCGGGGCCGATGGAGATGCAGTCATCGCCGGTGCGGATTTTGGAGGTGAGGATGGTGACGTCGGAGGAGCCTTGGACGTGGATGCCGTCGGTGTTAGGGCTGTTTCCGTCGGCGGTGATGGTGATGCCTTGTGCTTTTACGTTCTGGCATGCATTGATGACTATGTGGAACATTTGGCTGTTCATTGAGGTCAATCCACTAATGACAATGTTTTTGGAGTTGGTGAATTCCAGTGTCTGAAATAAATACAAACCAAATTCATGAGTCATTTCAAATCATCTTGATTGTGGAATGGAATTAGCTAGCTTGTTTACTTTATATTAGCAATTAATTAATATGTGTGCCTATAGAAAAAATCCCCGTGCTTTATGGAGTCAACTCCAATAATAACGTATTCAACATATACGTATTTAATATTGTTCAAAAATCTTATTTGTTACCTATACTTTTCCTACTGAAAATTTAAAAGACTATTAATTTGTAATATTCATACTTAGTTTTCCTTTTGCCACTTACAAGGAAAATAATGAGATTTACCGATATGATGATATGATAATAATTCAGGCTGTAAATTAAATTAAATGCAATAAATTAACTAACATAAACATACCGTGGCTCCAGGCGGGCAGCTACCCTCGTTGGAGTTCTTGCAATCCCAGAGGATAGTGCCTTGGCCATCAAGCACGCCACTGCGAATGGAAACGCCGTCGACGTGCTCAAACAGCAGCCAAGTCCCTTTGTTTCCTAGGATATTGTAATTTGAGGGTGCCACCAAGGTGCCCTGGATCTCAAATGAGATTGCCTTGTTGGCACATTGGCCACTAAAGGTGGTGCTTCCAACCAAGAAGCGCCCCTTTGGCACGAGTATGGAAGCGGGCTGGGCCGAGGCACAGGCCTGGGCCCAAGCACTGGCAAAAGACTTGCTGGAGTCAGTGCGACCGTCCGCCTTGGCTCCAAAGTCAAGCACATTGAATGTGGCTGCTGCAGCATTCGGCATACAATAAAATAAGATCACAATAACAAGCACAGGAATTATAATGGGAGTAGCTTTTCGTGTTGGCTCCATTGTTCTTTGTTTGTGGAGTGGTGAAAAATGGAGGAGTTTGTGAGAGTATTTATAGATCAGAGGCAGAGTTAAGGATCTGTTTCTTGTGAACAATAATCAAATTAATCAAATACATAATTGGAAGTTCCATCAAATATTAAATAAATAAATCCATAAAATAAGGTAGAAATTAATTAATTAAGGAAAGAATATATATCAAGTCAGAGGAAAAGGCTGCGGCAGAACTTTGGTTTTGGATTGGCCAGAGAGAATCCTCAATAATCAACAAGTCTGTCTTTGTCAAATTCACCTTCCCCTTTCTTGCGCTGCTTAATTATCTTTTCCATTACATTTCCCACTTCAAAATAAGTGTCTTTTTTATTTTTTAATTCATTAAAAAATAAAAAGAGTATTATCCACTTATCTATTTATCTACTTAATATACTAAAACTAATTTTTTTTAACTAATAAAAATGAGATATCAATTCTTCATGAATTCTTTTTTTTTTTCAAAATAAAAACACTATTCTCTTGTCTAAATTTATTTTAGAAAAATATCTTAATTATAATTATATTACAGTTATATTATAATTAGTATTTAATAAATAATGCATAATTATACTAATTTAAAAAAATATCTTTATTATAATTATATAAAATCAATCTATCTATCTACTTATCTATTTATCTACTTAATATACTAAAATTGAATTTTTCTTCAACTAATAAAAGTGAGGTGTCAATTTTTCATGAATTCATTTTTTCTCCAAAATAAAAATACTATTCTCTTCTAAATTTATTTTGAAAAAATATTTTTATTATAATTATATTACAATTAGAATTTAATAAATAATACATGATTATACTAATTTAGAAAAATATCTTTATTATAATTATATAAAATCAATATTTAATACATTATCAACTAATGAAAGTGAAATATCAATTCCTCATGAATTCATTTTTCCTCCAAAATAAAAACACTATTTCCTCTTCTAAATTTATTTTAGAAAAATATCTTTATTATAATTATATTACAATATTACAATTATATTACAATTAGCATTTAATGAATAATACATAATTATACTAATTTAAGAAAATATCTTTATTATAATTACAATTATTCTCTACATACAAGTCATTTACACATATAAGTCTATACAAGTCATTTACATTCACGCGCCCTGCACGTTCTTCTTCTCCTGACACTTCGTCTTCTTCTTCTTCTTCTCATTTTTTTCGTTATTTTTCTCTTTCGTTATCATCATCACCAATGCCACCTCCTCCTCCTCCTTCTTCTTTTCTTGTTGGACTTTTTTCTCGTTCTTCCTTTTCCTCCTTCTCCCCCATCATCTTCATCATCATGATCATTATCATTATAGCATCGTCGTCTTCTTCTTATACGTATCGTCGTTATCGTTATTGTCATTATTGTTATCGTTATCGTAAAAATTTTGCTATATTGATGACATTGCCTCATCTAAAATTTTTGCCATAGAATTTTCTCAATTTGTGTAATTGCAGCAAATTTCGGGATAAAACTAAGACATTTAGGTGTATTGTTTAAGAATTTTCGGTGGATTTGTACCGATAAATTTTACATAATTCAAAACTCTTTTTCGGTGGATTTGTACTGATAGATTCTTCTTTTGCCAAAAAATTGTATAATAATATTATTTTATAGATAGCAAAAATTTCAATAATTTATTTATTAAAATATTTGAAATTGTATTGTGACTTTTTCTAAAGATATATTTTTATATTAATATAAATTAAATTAGTAAATTCTCTTTAATTTATACACATAGAAACTGTAATTTCTTATATTATTCATTCATTTGTCCTTAATTTAGTACATTTAATTCAATTTATTTTCAAAGAGATGTTATTGGACTCTTGATCGAAAAAGAAGAACTTATATCATGATCAAAACAAAGAGAAGTGGCCAGTACATTGAGGTTGATCTTCATGATTTGCAATATGTAAAATTTTAATATTTCACAATGAAATATTTTTTTTAACAATTATCTTTTTTATGCAAAATTTTTTATCTTTTTCATTACATATTACTACTTATATCTCTTAATTTTTGCTTTCATTTAGAAATGAAAAAAAAAATAAGGTGCATATTATGAAATCAATTTGTAACCCAATTACTCAATTACCTACGTGATCACCAAACAACCGAATACATAATTATTCTCCAATTTAAAAATTTTAACAAAAAACATTGGTAAGCATATTAGTTTAACTTTTTATTTATTTAATTTATTTATGTTATACTTATAATCATATTATATGTATCTTTACAATTATATCTTTTTTAAAAAATACTCTTAGTATTAACATATGATATATTAAATAAATATTTTAAAAATGGCTATAACCTACTATACAAATAAAAAAGTAAACTAAATAGATATTACAAAAAAATAATTCTATATGTTCTGTATATTGTGTTGTGTTATGCACTTAACTAAGCTATCTAGGTAATTTTTTATTTCGGGTCTCTTAGTAATTATTTTCAGAAGAGTTTTTGAATCCACTATAACTATTAATTTAATAATTGCTACTTGTTACAACCAAACAAGTAAGATCACGGATACTTGGAAGATAACTGTACGATGAATGTGGTATATAGAGAAGTTTTTGAGAACTTATAATGAAAAGATAATTTCTAAATCTCTTAGTCAAATTTATTAAAATTTATTACTAAATTAAAAAAATTAAAAAATTCTAGGTACTAATTGGTGTTATATTCTTCTTCCACATTTACATCTTGAGGATATTAAAATGATCATAATGTTATTTTAGGTACATGTTTCGCATGCATTAAAGGAGAGTATTGACTTATTTTTGAGTGATTTTAAATTATTTATTATTTATTAAAAAAATTTGTACATTCGAATTTCCATTAATTTATTATTGTTTATTTTGAGTTAATTTTTATATATTTTACTTGACAGTAAAATATAAATATTTGTTGGTGGGTATATATGTCTAACTTATTAAAAAAATAAATTAATAAAAATAATTAATAACTACATTAGAGTTTATACATTTAACATCAAATTAAAAAAAAAATTTAAACACATAATATGTTATTTTTTTATTAATTAAATTATTATAATTTAAATTAATTTTAATAAAACAACTTAAAATTATAATTTTAACCTTATCACGCGTGTATGACATGAATTATTACACGTGTATATTTCTTTAATAATGATCAGTTTAGATTAAGAATAATAAAGTCACAGTTAGTACTTAGCTGAGTTCTTTAAGCATCTAAACTCTAAAGATGCAGTTCCAACACTAAAAGTATATGTCAGTGAGAACTGAGGAGGTTCAAACCCAAACCCTTCGGAAAATTTCCAATGCAAGAGAATTTGGTTGTTACTGTTTGCAACCTTGCATAATAGTAATACCATGGGTAAGTTTAAAAAAAAAAAAGTAGATTATTAGGATTACACAATTGAACATGGAAGAATTAAATTGATTAGGTTGACTATTTCTTTTCCCCTTAATTGAACTTATATTAAGAACTATATTTATTAGAAAATTAGAAGTAGTTTCATCTTAGATAAGAAAAGAAAGACTAAGCCACCGCCGTTATAACGTGACATGTCACATAAAGTTTGCCAAGAAATTTGATTCATTATTCATATGTAAAAAGCCTAAATTAAGCCATCATTTCGTACTCAATTTTAGGAGTTGATGTGGTGCATATATGTTTAATTAATGTAATAATTAAGTGGGTTGATTTAATCTAGCAAAACTTCAATGCCTTCTTCCCTAGTCCGGTTTTCCCTCCACCCATATTACTATTGTATTGAAAATGTTATATATATATATATATATATATATATGTCTTGAGCTATTTTATTTCAAAACATCATTTGTTTTCGGAATATCTAAGAAATTCTCGTATTAGTCAACTATTCATTGCGCAAACAGCTTATACAAAACTAGATTACAAAATTATATTGGAGATTCACACTCATCAGAATCAAATACAACTCGAGTTTTTCTCATTTTTCTACTAATCAAAACATTATTATGCTATATATTATAATAAGTAGGATAACTAACTACCTTTACGAAAAAGTAACTTACAATAACAGATTTGGGACATATATTATTATGCTATTGTATTGGAACATGCATGCATGCATGAACCTAGGATTATTATTCATTCACTTTTTCCATTTAAAATAGTAACTTAGGTTGCAATATATATCAACATATTTCCCATGGATAGCAAGGCATTCAAGCAACAAAGTATTACAAGAATAATATATACATCAAAATCTCGTGAAATTAGAATAATTTTTATGTATTTTTGTTGGTGTATGACAATGACATATATATAATATTCACATGCATGTTATTTCAATTGTATGTATGAAGATTGCCATATATGGTTGTAGAGACAGAAGGCGTAGAAAGCGGAGAAGATATCGCTCTTCATGTGACATGCCAAATCTTTCTTCACTCCTTTCTTTTCATATCAACCAATTTATTTTCTGCTTTTAGGTACATATTTTTTTTTTAAAAAAAATAATATATACAAGGAGAGAATGAAGAATTCTCATAATATGAGAATTCTAAAGAAAAAAAAATATGAAAATTAAATTAAATTAAAAAAAAAATAATTCTTCAATTTATTGAAATAATAACTCAATCAGACTGCAACAAACCACTCCTTGTTGATTTCAAGTCAAAATTCAAAATATCAAACTTATTAGCTTGTTGCTATATATTGGAATTGATCGAAGTGCCTAGTTACAACCCTGAGCCCTGTTTCAGGGTCTTTCGATTTTTTTTGCAATTATGGATTATTATGGATTATGGATATGGATAAATAATAGGCCATGTGATTTTCGTTGACCTTTTGAAGCGCATGAAATATATATTTGAACTATTTATAGATAGATAGATTGGTTAATTTAGGCACACACGTGATGTTCTCTTATAATAATGTCCAAATGCAATTGATATATAAATGGTATTAGTTGAAATTCATTCCTAATCAAGTGGGAACTTGAAACAAAATTTTGGAGGGTCAAATAAAAAATAATTGTCAAAATATTTTTTTATATAGATCTCATTTAAAATAAACTCGTCTAACCTCATCTCTCTAGTTTGGGTGATACTGTCAAATTTAAAGCCTTTTCAAGATCTCTTTCTAAAAAGTTAAAGTTAAAGTCATCAAATATAACTTTTTGAACTTTTGAAGGTTATATCTCACTTTCTTCGTGATTCATTAAAATAGAAGAACTATCTACATGTGTTGATATTGTAAAAGTTATATGTTCTCCTTCTTAAATATTAGCATTCCTCTTAAAAAATGTATCAATTCTTTGATTTTTCATTATTATTTTATATAAAAATTTGAATATATATCCTGTAAAATATATAAAGAAAAAGTTAGAAGGACAAATATTAAAATTTATAATATTTAATAAATTTTTTATCAATTTATACAAATACAATAATATTAATACTTATTGAATATTCTATTATTTTTTATCATATAAAAAATTAAATTAAATAAATAGTAAAATATAAAATAATATTAAATTAAATAAATAAAAGATATCTAATTTTTTATATTTGAACCTAAAGATAGAGAGAGTGTTATTTATTGAACTTATTAGATACTTTAAGTCATAGTAAAGTATTTAAGTCAATTGAATTATTTTTTATCTTTTGAAAAAGTACTACTAAATTTTTTATAAAAAATTTAGGGGACCATGGCCACCCCTTATCTGAACTAAGCTCCACCACTGTTCCTAATAATTACAAAGAAATATGCAAAAAAATATGGTAGGGTTTGAATTCAGATATATCTGCAGATGTTGGTCTAAGATATACCTATAACAAAGAAATATATAAGTTTAATTTGAATTAATTAATTCATAACTATGCATGTACAACTTTTTCTTCCTTTCGAATAAACTACTAAAAATATATTTGAATTATTTTTTTATTCACAAAACTGTTTTCAAATTTTGTTATTAATAAAATTATTCTTAAATTATTTAAAACGTAATAAAAATATACACTTATAAATTAAGATATATTTTTTATTAACAAAACATAGCTAGTGATACAATAAATAAAATTTTTATGTGACAAGTGAAATTCTGAGGTTGCATTGACAAGTGAATCATCTCGTTTTTTTATTGATAGAATGTGCCTCTCGTTGAATGTTCTTTTACATGTTTTTAAATTATTTAATAATATTTTTATTAATAATTAAATTCAAAGACATTTCTGTCCGCGTCAAAATAATTAGGATCGTTTATCCTGTTGAAAATAATGTGGTTTCACTGTTTAAGGTTAGAGAAGATATATAGATGGATAGAAAATGGGTTTTATAACCGAAAGCGCGCACACACATATATATATATATATTACTTTGGTGTCAAGACTTAATTTATAGACCGCAGAATATAATATATTAAAGTCAATTGCGTGCTATAAGCATAATTCAATAACGGAAATAAACTGTTAATGTTGTGTAACTGTTTTTACAACTGAAGCTATCGTTATTTGTAGGGCATTCTCTTACTTAATATTACTTAATTGACCCTCCTATTGTGCAAACTAAAATGCTTAATTAGCACATGGGGATTTCTTATAAGGTGAGGTCGTCCGTACCTAAAGATTGCGGTTTCGAATTTGTCGAAATGCTCAAATATCTACTAGAATATAGACAAGTATTATCATGTGGATCTAACAAAAATGAAAGCTTTTAAATAGAGTTAATTATCTCTTGAAAGATTGGACAAATGACTTTTATAAAAGTATAAAGCATTATTGTGCTAGTCTATTGAGTGAAATGTTTTAATTTTTATTTAACTAGTGTTCTCATTATTTTAAAAGTCTATTTAAGGGTCATCTTATTAAATAATTAAAAATATTTTTTTTAACTTAAAAAAAATAGATAATAAATTAACTATTTTTATTAATCTGGCAATACATACAATATTAAATCTATTGCTTTTAATATGTCAGATTAAATTTTAATAATTAATAAATATTTATATATACACATTATATTTTATCATTTTAATTAATAATAATATATAAGTTTATATATATAGTGTAACACGTAGTTTTTCACATAATTAATTTTAAAAATTTTGTGATGATTTATCTATTATTATTTGTGATTGAATTTTAACACTAAAATTGTAAGACATATAAAATCTGGCTAACATATACGAATCTGATAACACAGCAGATTCTTATGTGTAGTATATATAGTACAAAGTCTACAATTTTATAAATTTACTCAGAAGTAGGGCCTAATAACTGATAGTATTTAGACCTACTAAAAATTTGGTCGCTACATAATTATAATATTCATATTTGTTAAGGTGTAATTTTTTTATTTTTATCATATCTAAATTATAATATTTTTGTTTATTTTATTAAATGAATAATAAATCTAATTAAATTTTTTATAATAGCTAGATAGAAGACATAAACTATATATATATATATATATATATATATATATATATATATATATATATATATAATTGATAATTGATAATTTTTTGTATATAAATTATAATTTATTTATATAAAATTATAGATAATGTTATGTCATTTGAGCTAATCCTATTTATACTATACACAAAAATAAATATCAGTGATTGAGTAATATAATTTTTATTTAAATAACAAAATATAAATTTATTAATTTGTGTATTTAGTCTTATTTTAATAGTTAGACACTACAAAAATTAGATTTGTAAAATCTTTTGTAGTTATATTAACAAAAATATGAAAATAAAAGGAAATTTGTAGTTCATTACAGACATCAAAAATGAAAATAAAATGTATTACTTTTGCAGACTAAAAAAATGAGATTAATGTACAAATTGATCATATTTTTGTATTTTTATTTAAATTAATAAATAGAAAATTTTGATTAAATAAAAAAACCTTGAGTACTAATATAAATTTTTTTTATATTATTAATATATTATGGTTAAATTTTTATTGTCTCCTGCTCATATTACTTTTATTAATCATTATACACTAATTGAGTAACTTAAGATTAAAATTTAATTATAAAATTACTAAATTATTATTATTGTTTATTTTTAATTAACAAGAGAATACACCTAAAAAAAGTTAGAATAATTATTTTAAGAGTAAAAAATACCAATTATATCAGTATTTAATAATTAATTATTTATTAAAATATATTGTGTAAAAACTAAATATAAAAATGTTTAATATATTATATTCAAATGAAAAACAATAATTTTAGTGCTCAGAAGCCTTTTCTATAAACGAAAAAATGAAAATTTATATTTGTTTTCTAGTCTGAATATACATAATAGTTAAACAAAATTTTAAATATTAACAAAGAATATATAACAATCTTAAAAAGTACCACACCATCCAGTTAATTCACACTCGCTGACGATAGTAATTAAATTCCGTTCAAGTACTGTGTATTTCGGCAATTTCAGTATCAAATCTTTAGGCACCGAAGAACTCACCTTCTTGAAAGTATAAACTGAGCAGGGTAACCAATGGAAGCTGCATGACCTAAAAAAACCTTTTTTTAAATGGATAAAAATAATAAGAAGAAAAATTTAGCTAACTACGTAGCTTTTCATATACAACTAGCATCTTGTCAGAAAAAATCTTTTTTTTAATGGATAAAAATAATAAGAAGAAAAATTTAGCTAACTAGCTTTTTATATACAACTAGCATCTTGTCAGACACATTTTGATAGTTTAACCTATTCTATTATATAAAAATTAGATTTTTATATTTAATAATAAAACAATGTGGTATATTTTTAAAAGTGTTTTTTATTTTATTTTTTAATTCATTAAATACATACAATTTATTACGATAGATTAATTACATCAACTAATTGATTTGATTAGATATTTAAGTATTACACAATTTAATATTATATATATCAATTAATAAATATAATTATTAGAGTATAATTAGGATCAATTAGATTAATTAGCATTATTCAATATATCTAAATATTTATTATAAGATATTATGTCTTTATTATTTCGATTCTCTTATCACCTATAAATACCTTTTTTATATTGTATCATTCTACACAACTTGAATATTCACAAACTTTTTTCCTATTGCTCCCTCTTCCCTTTCTAACATTGTATCAGAGCCATGGTATCCTCGTTGAGGAGGATAAGTTGATTTTCTTCTAGTGAAATCACCATACTTTTCATACTTTTCTTCCGTGTCATTTTTTTCTTTCTCTTTTGTCAATACTTTGATGCTTTTCTTACTTCATCGATTAGCTTATCCACTACTTATTCTCATGCAGAAACCATATGTTTTTCATCACTTTCCGATAGTTTGTCATCTCTTCGCACTTTTTCGGCAGTTCGTCATCTTTTCAACAGTTTTTCGGTAGTTGGCCACTCTTGCGGCAGTTTTGTCTGCGTTCTCTTCTGGTAGTTCCGTCTGCGTTCTCTTCCGACAGTTTCATCTGCGCTTCCTTCCAGCAGTTCCGTCTGAGTTTCTTGTGGCAGTTCCGTCTGCATTTCCTTGTGGCAGCTCCGTCTGCGCTTTCTTGTGACAGTTTCGTCTACACTTCTTTATGATAGTTTCGTCTGCACTTCCTTGCGGCAGTTTCGTCTGCGCTTTCTTTCGACAGTTCTGTCTGCGCTTTCTTCAGACAGTTCTGTCTGCACCCGTTGTATCGGTTTATGCATTTTTTATTTAGTTGTTTCAAATAAGTTTCAAACTCAAGTTGTCACTTAAGTTTGAGGGGGTTGTTAGAGTATAATTAGGATCAATTAGATAAATTAACATTATTTAACATATTTGAATATTTATTATAGGATATTACGTCTTTACTATTTTGATTCTCTTAGCACTTACAAATACCATTCTATATTGTATCATTCTATACAGCTTGAATACACACAAATATTTTTTCTACTGCTCTCTCTTACCCTTTCTAATAATAATAAATACAATTTAATTTAGTTAGAAGTTCATTATTTTATAGTCTTCTATATATATATAAAATTGTAAAAATAATCTTTTTATCACTTTGGATATTTTAACTTTTTTTCTTTTTTTTTTCTCTTTACGTGTAATTTTGTTTTGCGTTAATTTTGTTTATTTAATGATAAAATATACTCATGCTAATTCTATCATATAATAGTTTATTTTTTTCCTATGTATTTTGATTTATATAGTTATGATTGATCTTGTTTTTGTTTCTTGAATTGTTCTTTATTTTTTATGACTTGATAATTTAAATAAAAAAGTAAAGAAAGGAAAAAAATGATGGCCAAAGGCGGAAGCTAGAAGTTTAAAGTATCAACATCATTCCTCAGTATTATTATTATTAATATAAACTTTATTATTTCTTTTCTAACCTTTTTTAATACGAGCTTCATTTTTTTTTATTATTATTAATGTAACAGCCCAAACCACCCGCTAGCACGATATTGTCCGCTTTGGCACACAAGGCCTCACGGTTTTGCCTTTGACGATAGGGATGCTAGCCGAAGCCCCCCACACTCACTCGTCAAAACGCGTCATGCTAGGGAGAGGTATCAACACCCTTATAAGGCATGCTTCGTTCCCCTCTCCAACCGATGTGGGCCTTACAATCCACCCCCCTAAGGGAGCCCAGCGCCCTCGCTGGCACATCGATCCGGGTTCTGGCTCTGATACCATCTGTAATAGCCCAGACCACCCGCTAGCACGATATTGTCCGCTTTGGCACACAAGGCCTCACGGTTTTGCCTTTGACGATAAGGATGCTAGCCGAAGCCCCCCCACACTCACTCGTCAAAACGCGTCATGCTAGGGAGAGGTATCAACACCCTTATAAGGCATGCTTCGTTCCCCTCTCCAATCGATGTGGGCCTTACAGTTTAATGAATCTTCTACCTGTTTGATGAGATGGTTAAGAGGTTATCTATGTTTAAACTCTTCAAAACTTATCAATGGATATAACCCCTTTGGTATGAATAGTTTATCCGTCTAGGCATGGATGTTCTTATTTGGACATCTTGTTTGGGCTACTGGATTTATGTTCTTAATCTCTTGGCGCGGATATTGGCAGGAATTAATTGAAACTTTAGCATGGGCTCATGAATGCACACCTTTGGCTAATTTGATTCGCTGGAGAGATAAACCAATGGCTCTTTTCATTGTGCAAGCGAGATTGGTGGGATTAGCCCACTTTTCTGTATGTTATATATTTACTTATGCAACGTTCTTGATTGCCTCTATGATGAGCGGATAATTTATACGCTTTTTGGCACTATTTTAGGTAGTTTTTAGTATGATTTAGTTACTTTTTATTATATTTTTATTAGTTTTTAAATAAAAATTATATTTCTAGATTTTACTATGAGTTTGTGTATTTTTCTGTGATTTCAGATATTTTCTGGCTGAAATTGAGGGACCTGAGCAAAAATATGATTCAGAGGCTGAGAAAGGACTGTAGATGTTGTTGGATTCTAACCTCCCTGCACTCGAAATGGATTTTCCTGAGCTACAGAAGCCTAATTGGAGCGCTCGCAATTGCGTTGGAAAATAGACATCCTGGGCTTTCCAGCAATATATAATAGTTCATATTTTTCCCGAGTTTTGATAACGAAAACTGGCGTTTAAACGCTCACTTTCTACCCTATTCTGGCATTAAACGCCAAAACTGTCATAAAAGCTGGAGTTAAACGCCCAAACTGGCACCAAAGCTGGCGTTTAACTCCAAGAAAAGTCTCTACATGTGAAAGCTTCAATGCTCAGCCCAAGCACACACCAGTGGGCCCGGAAGTGGATTTCTGCATCATTTACTCATTTCTGTAAACCCTAGGTTACTAGTTCATTATAAATAGGAACTTTTACTATTGTATTTTCGTCTTGGTTATTCTGGTTCCCCCTCTGGGGCCGAAGTCAATGAACACCATTATCACTTATGTATTTTCAACGTTGGAGTTTCTATACCCCATAGATTAAGGTGTGGAGCTCTGCTGTTCTTCATGAATTAATGCAAAGTACTATTGTTTTTCTATTCAACTCAAGCCTACTTCTTCTCTAAGATATTCATTCGCACACAAGAACACAATGAATGTGATGATTATGTGACACTCATCACCATTCTCACCTATGAACGCGTGCCTGACAACCACTTCCGTTCTACATAAAAACAAGCTTGAATGTGTATCTCTTGGGTTTCTAATCTAAGATTAAAACCTTTGTGGTATAGGCTAGAATTATTGGCAGCCATTCTTGAGATCCAGAAAGTCTAAACCTTGTTTGTGGTATTCCGAGTAGGATCTGGGATGGGATGACTGTGACGAGCTTCAAACTCGCGAGTGTTGGGCGTAGTGACAGATGCAAAAAGATCAATCGATCCTATTCCAACATGAGTGAGAATCGACAGATGATTAGTCGTGCGGTGACAGCGCATTTGGACCATTTTCACTGAGAGGACGGACGGTAGCCATTGACAACAGTGATCCCCCAACATACAGCTTGCCATAGAAAGGAGTATGAATGATTGAATAAAGGCAGTAAGAAAGCAGAGATTCAGAAAGAACAAAGCATCTCCATACGCATATCTGAAATTCTCACCAATGAATTACATAAGTATTTCTATCTTATTTTATATTTTATTTATATTTTTATTATCAAAACCTCATAACCATTGAATCTGCCTGACTGAGATTTATAAGATGACCATAGCTTGCTTCAAGCCGACAATCTCTGTGGGATCGACCCTTACTCACGTAAGGTTTATTACTTGGACGACCCAGTGCACTTGCTGGTTAGTTGTGCAGAGTTGTGAAAAGGAGTTGAGATTACAATCGTGCGTACCAAGTTTTTGGCGCCGTTGAGATCACAATTTCGTGCACCAAGTTTTTGGCGCCGTTGCCGGGGATTGTTCGAGTTTGGACAGCTGACGGTTCATCTTGTTGCTCAGATTAGGTACTTTTATTTTATGTTTAAGCTTTTTAATTTTTATTTATTTTCAAAAAATTTCAAAAAAAATAAAATAAATTATTCTATGTTCTTCAGAATTTTTAAGAATGAATTCTAGAGTTTCAGATGATGTTTTTATCATCATAGGAGCTAGTTGATTCCCATCAATTTGGCTGTTGTATGTAATGTCCTGCTGAAGCTTGGCTAGCCATGTCTAATCTTTTTAGACTGAAGTTTTAGACTAACATTGCATGATTCCTGGAATTCTTACTAAAAGTTTTGAAATCCTTATTTTTCTTTTTCTAATTAATTTTTGAAAAATTACAAAAAATTTAATAAAATCATAAAAGGCAAAAATATTTTGTGTTTCTTGTTTGAGTCTTGTATCAAATTTTAAGTTTGGTGTCAATTGCATCTTTTTAATTTCTTAAAATTTTTTTCGAAAACTCATGCATGGTGTTCTTCATGATCTTCAAGTTGTTCTTGATGATTGTCTTTGTTTAATCTTGTGATTTTCTTGTTTTGCATTCATTGTTATTTTTCATATGCATTTTCAATTTGTTAGTGTCTCAACATTAAAAATTTCTAAGTTTGGTGTCTTGCATGTGTGTCTTTTCTTAAAAATTTTCAAAAATAAGTTCTTAGTATTCATCTTGATATTCAAAGTGTTCTTGCATGCATCATGTGTTTTGATGTTGAATTTTCATGTTTTAAGTCATTTTGTTGTTTTTCTCTCTCCTCATTAAAAATTCAAAAATAAAAAAAATATCTTTCCCTTATTCTTCTCATAAATTTCGAAAATTTTGAATTAATTTAGTCAAAAAGTTTTAAAATTTAGTTGTTTCTTATTAGTCAAGTCAAAATTTTCAATTTAAAAATCCTATCTTTTCAAAACTTTTTCAAAAATCAAATCTTTTTCAATTTTTTCTTTAATATTTTTGAAAATTTCAGAATGATTTTCAAAATCTTTTTCTTATTTTTATTTCATACTTTCGAAATTAATGCTAATATTTAATATGATTGATTCAAAAATCTCAAGTTGTTACTTGCCTATTAAGAAAGGTTCAATCTTTAAATTTTAAAATCATATCTTTTAGTTTCTTGTTAGTCAAGTAATCAACTTTAATTTTCAAAATCAAATCTTTTTAAATTTCCTTTTCAAATCCTTTTCAAAATAAATTTCAATCATTTCAAATAATATCTTTTTCAAAAATCAATTTTCAAAATCTTTTCTAACTTCCTATCTTTTCAAATTTAATTTTCAAATCTTTTTCAAAACCACCTAACTATTTTTCTCTCTCTAATTTTCGAAAACTCCTCCCCATTTTTTAAAAATTCCTTTTAATTAACTAATTATTTTAAATTTTAATTTAATTTTATTTCTCTTTTTAATTTTTGAATTATAACTAATATTTAAAATAAAAATAAAAATATTTTTATTTTATTTTATTTAATTTTCGAATTCTCCCCCCTCTCATCTCTTTCTATTTATTTATTTATCTACTAACACTTCTCTTCTACTCATAATTCGAACCCCCTCTTCTTCTCTGTGTTCGAATTTTTCTCTTCTCCTTCTTCTATTCTTCTCTTCTTCTACTCACATAAAAGAATCTCTATACTGTGACATAGAGGATTCATCTTCTTTTCTGTTCTCTTCTTTTTCATATGAGCAGGAACAGGGATAAAGACATTCTTATTGAAGCTGATCCTGAACCTGAAAGGACTCTTAAGAGGAAACTAAGAGAAGCTAAAGCACAACCCTCTGGAGAGGACCTGACAGAAATTTTCAAAAAAGAAGGAGACATGGCTGAACCCAATAACAATGGTGGAGATGCAAGGAAGATGCTTGGTGACTTTATTGCACCCTCTTCCAAATTCTATGGAAGAAGCATCTCAATTCCTGCAATTGGAGCAAACAACTTTGAGCTTAAGCCTCAATTAGTTTCTCTAATGCAGTAGAATTGCAAGTTTCATGGACTTTCATTGGAAGATCCTCATCAGTTCTTAGCTGAATTCTTGCAAATCTGTGACACGTCAAGACCAATGGAGTTGATCCCGAGGTCTACAGGCTTATGCTTTTCCCTTTTGCTGTAAGAGACAGAGCTAGAATATGGTTGGATTCACAACCTAAAGAAAGCCTGAACTCTTGGAAAAAGCTGGTCAGTGCTTTCCTGGCCAAATTCTTTCCACCTCAAAAGATGAGCAAGCTTAGAGTGGAAATCCAAAGCTTCAGATAGAAGGAAGGAGAGTCCCTCTATGAAGCTTAGGAAAGATATAAGCAACTGATCAAAAGGTGTCCTATTGACATGCTTCCAGAATGGAGCATCATATGTATATTCTATGATGGTCTGTCTGAGTTATCAAAAATGTCATTGGACCATTCTGCAGGAGGATCTCTTCATCTGAAAACCCCTGCAGAAGCTCAGGAACTCATTGAAATAGTTGCAAATAACCAGTTCATGTACACCTCTGAGAGGAGTCCTGTGAACAATGGGACACCTCAGAAGAAGGGAGTTCTTGAAATTGATACTCTGAATGCCATATTGGCTCAGAACAAAATATTAACTCAGCAAGTCAATATGATTTCTCAGAATCTGAATGGATTGCAAGCTACATCCAACAGTACTAAAGAAGCATCTTCTGAAGAAGAAGCTTATGATCCTGAGAACCCTGCAATGGCAGAGGTGAATTACATGGGAGAACCCTATCGAAACGCCTATAATCCTTCATGGAGAAATCATCCAAATCTCTCATGGAAGGACCAACAGAAGCCTCAGCAAGGCTTCAACAATAATGGTGGAAGAAATAGGTTTAGCAATAGCAAGCCTTTTCCATCACCTTCTCAGCAATAGATAGAGAATTCTGAACAGAGCCATTCTGGCCTGGCAACCATAGTCTCTGATCTATCTAAGACCACACTAAGTTTCATGAATGAAACAAGGTCCTCCATTAGAAATTTGGAGGCACAGGTGGGTCAGCTGAGTAAGAAGATTACTGAAACTCCTTCCAGTACTCTCCCAAGTAATACAGACGAAAATCTCAAGAGAGAGTGCAAGGCCATAACCATAACCAACATGGCCGAACCTGGAGAAAGTGAGGAGGACGTGAGTCCCAGTGAGAAAAGCCTCATGGGACGTCTTCTGGATAGAAAGGAGTTTCTCTTTGAGGAACCAAAGGAATCTGAGGCTCATACAGAGACCATAGAGATTCCATTGAACTTTTTTCTTCCATTCATGAGCTCTGATGAATATTCTTCCTCTGAAGAGGATGAAGACATCACTGAAGAGCAAGTTGCTAAGTATCTTGGAGCAATCATGAAGCTGAATGCCAAGTTATTTGGTAATGAGACTTGGGAGGATGAACCCTCCTTGTTCACCAATGAACTGAATGTATTAATGAGGCAGATATTACCTCAGAAGAAACCTGATCCCGGAAAATTCTTCATACCTTGTACCATAGGCACCATGACCTTTGAGAAGGCTCTATGTGACCTGGGGTCAGGGATAAACCTCACGCCACTCTCTGTAATGGAGAAACTGGGAATCTTTGAGGTACAAGCTACAAGAATCTCACTAGAGATGACAGACAAATCAATGAAACAGGCTTATGGACTAGTAGAGGACATGCTAGTGAAGGTTGAAAGCCTTTACATCCCTGCTGATTTCATAATCCTAGACACTGGGAAGGATGAAGATGAATCCATCATCCTTGGCAGACCCTTCCTAGCCACAACAAAAACTGTGATTGATGTTGACAGAGGAGAGTTGGTCCTTCAGTTGAATGAGGACTACCTTGTATTCAAGACTCAAGGTTCTCCTTCTGTAACCATGGAGAGGAAGCATGAAAAGCTTCTCTCAGTACATAGTCAAACAAAACCTCCACATTCAAACTCTAAGTTTGGTGTTGGGAGGCCACAACCAAACTCTAAGTTTAGTGTTGAGAGGCCCCAACCCTGCTCTGATTATCTATGAGGCTCCATGAGAGCTCACTGTCAAGCTATTAACATTAAAGAAGCGCTTATTGGGAGGTAACCCAATGTTATTTAATTATATCTATTTATTTTCTATTGTTATTTTATGTTTTCTTTAGGTTGATGATCAGGTGAAGTCACAAAAATAACTAAAAAAATCAAAAATAGAATGAAAAACAGCATTAAAAATAGCTCACCCTAGAGGAAGAGCTTACTGGCATTTAAACGCCAGTAAGAGTAGCAGAATGGGTGTTAAACGCCCAGTCTGGCACCATTCTGGGCGCTAAACGCCAGAAACAGGCACCAGACTGGCGTTTAACGCCAGAAACAGGCACCAGACTGGCGTTTAACGCCAGAAACAAGCATCAGACTGGCATTTAACGCCAGAACAGAGCATCAAGTTGGCGTTAAACGCCAAGAAAGGGAGAAAAGCTGGCGTTAAACGCCAGAAACAAGCAGCAACCTAGCGTTTAACGCCAGACTTGCACTCTAAGGGCGTTTACACGCCTAAATGGAGCAGGGATGATAAGTCCTTGATCTCTCAGGATCTGTGGACCCCACAGGATCCCCACCTACCCCACCTCTTCTTCTCTCCTCTTCACACCTCTTCATAACACTCTTCCCCAAATACCCTTAACCAATCACCTCTATATCTCTTCCCCAAAAACCCCACCTACCTCCAAATTCAAAATCCTTTCCCTCCCAAACCCAACCCTAATACACAAAACCTAACCCTTCCCCCACCCCTATATAAATACCTCACCACTCCTTCATTTTTACACATTATAACCACTACTTTTACCCCTTGGCCGAACCATATATCTCCCTCCATCTCCTCCATTTTCTTCTTCTTCTTCTCCTTCATTCTTTCTTCTTTGCTCGAGGACGAATAAACACTTTAAGTTTGGTGTGGTAAAAGCATTGCTTTTTATTTTTCCATAACCATTTATGGCACCTAAGGCCAGAGAAACCTCTCGAAAGAGGAAAGGAAAGACAATTGCTTCCACATCCGAGTCATGGAAGATGGAGAAATTCATCTCACAAGCCCATCACTAAGAAAAGGATGGAGCAAACAAGAGAGCCCACTCATGGACCTCAACAAGAGCATAAGGAAATTCCTCATCATGAAATCCCTGAGATGCCTCAAGGGATGTACTTTCCTCCACAAAACTATTGGGAGCAAATTAACACCTCCCTAGGAGAATTGAGTTCCAACATGGGACAACTAAGAGTGGAGCACCAAGAGCACTCCATCATTCTCCATGAGATTAGAGAAGATCAAAGAGCTCTGAGGGAGGAGCAACAAAGGCAAAGAAGAGACATAGAGGAGCTCAAGAGCACCATTGGTTCTTCAAGAGGAAGAAGACGCCACCCTCACTAAGGTGGACCCGTTCCTTAATCTCCTTGTCTATTTATTTATTTATTTTCTATTTTTGTTCTCTATGCTTTATGTTTATTTATATTTGTGTCTTTATTACATGATCATTAGTGTCTAATGTCTATGCCTTAAAGCTATGAATGTCCTATGAATCCATCACCTTTCTTAAAAAAAAATTTGTTCTAAATGAAAAAGAACAAGAAGTACATGAATTTCAAATTCATCCTTGAAATTAGTTTAATTATTTTGATGTGGTGGCAATATGTTTTATTTTCTGAATGAATGCTTGAACAGTTCATATTTTTTGAATTTGTTGTTTATGAATGTTAAAATTGTTGGCTCTTGAAAGAATGATGAAAAAGGAGAAATGTTATTGATAATCTGAAAAATCATAAAATTGATTCTTGAAGCAAGAAAAAGCAGTGAAAAACAAGGCTTGCAGGGAAAAAAATGGCAAAAAATAAAAGAAACAAAGAAAGAAAAAGAAAAAGGCAAGCAGAAAAAGCCAAGAGCTCTTTAAACCAAAAGACAAGAGCAAAAAGCCAATAACCCTTTAAACCAAAAGGCAAAGAAAAAAAGGATCCAAGGCTTTGAGAATTAATGGATAGGAGGGCCCACAAGAATAAAATCCTGGCCTAAGCGGCTAAACCAAGCTGTCCCTAACCATGTGCTTGTGGCGTGAAGGCGTCAAGTGAAAAGCTTGAGACTGAGCGGTTAAAGTCGTGATCCAAAGCAAAAAGAGTGTGCTTAAAAACCCTGGACACCTCTAATTGGGGACTCTAGCAAAGTTGAGTCACAATCTGAAAAGGTTCACCCAGTTATGTGTCTGTGGCATTTATGTATCCGGTGGTAATGCTGGAAAACAAAGTGCTTAGAGCCATGGCCAAGACTCATAAAGTAGCTGTGTTCAAGAATCAACATACTAAACTAGGAGAATCAATAACACTATCTAAATTCTGAATTCCTATAGATGCCAATCATTCTGAACTTCAAAGGATAAAGTGAGATGCCAAAACTCTTCAGAGGCAAAAAGCTACTAGTCCCGCTCATCTAATTGGAGCTAAGTTTCATTGATAGTTTGGAATTTATAGTATATTCTCTTCTTTTTATCCTATTTGATTTTTAGTTGCTTGGGGATAAGCAACAATTTAAGTTTGGTGTTGTGATGAGTAGATAATTTATACGCTTTTTGGCACTGTTTTTAGGTAGTTTTTAGTATGATTTAGTTAGTTTTTATTATATTTTTATTAGTTTTTAAATAAAAATCACATTTCTGGACTTTACTATGAGTTTTTGTGTTTTTCTGTGATTTCAGGTATTTTCTGGCTGAAATTGAGGGACCTGAACAAAAATCTGATTCTGACCTCCCTGCACTCGAAATGGATTTTCTCGAGCTACAGAAGACCAATTGGTATGCTCTCAATTGCGTTGGAAAGTATACATCCTGGGCTTTCCATAAATATATAATAGTCCATATTTTTTTTCGAGTTTTGATAACGCAAATTGGCGTTTAAACGCCCACTTTCTACCCTATTCTGGCGTTAAACGGCAGAACTGGCATAAAAGCTAGAGTTAAATGCCCAAACTGGTACCAAATCTGGCATTTAACTCCAAGAAAAATCTCTATATATGAAAGCTTCAATATTCAGCCCAAGCACACACTAAGTGGGCCCGGAAGTGGATTTCTGCATCATTTACTCATTTCTGTAAACCCTAGGTTACTAGTTCATTATAAATAAGACCTTTTACTATTGTATTTTCGTCTTGGTTATTCTGGTTCTCTCTCTGGGGCCGAAGCCAATAAAAACCATTATCACTTATGTATTTTCAACGGTGGAGTTTCTACACCCCATAGATTAAGGTGTGGAGCTCTGCTGTTCTTCATGAATTAATGCAAAGTACTATTGTTTTTCTATTCAACTCAAACCTACTTCTTCTCTAAGATATTCATTCACACACAAGAACACGATGAATGTGATGATTATGTGACACTCATCACCATTCTCACCTATGAACGCGTGCCTGACAACCACTTCCGTTCTACATGAAAACAAGCTTGAATGTGTATCTCTTCGGTTTCTAATCTAAGATTAAAACCTTCGTGGTATAGGCTAGAATTATTGGCAGCCATTCTTGAGATCCGAAAAGTCTAAACCTTGTCTGTGGTATTCCGAGTAGGATCTGTGATGGGATGACTTTGACGAGCTTCAAATTCGCGAGTGTTGGGCGTAGTGACAGACGCAAAAGGATCAATGGATCCTATTCCAACATGAGTGAGAACCGACAGATGATTAGCCGTGCGGTGACAGCGCATTTGGACCATTTTCACTAAGAGGACGGACGGTAGCTATTGACAACGGTGATCCCCAACATACAGCTTGCCATAGAAAGGAGTATGAATGATTGAATGAAGGCAGTAGGAAAGCAGAGATTCAGAAGGAACAAAGCATCTCCATACGCTTATCTGAAATTCTCACCAATGAATTACGTAAGTATTTCTATCTTATTTTATATTTTATTTATATTTTAATTATCAAAACCTCATAACCATTTTAATCTACCTGACTGAGATTTACAAGATGACCATAACTTGCTTCAAGCCGACAATCTCCGTGGGATCGACCCTTACTCACGTAAGGTTTATTACTTGGACGACCCAGTGCACTTGCTGGTTAGTTGTGCGGAGTTGTGAAAAGGAGTTGAGATTAAAATCGTGCGTACCAATTTTTTGGCGCCGTTGAGATCACAATTTCGTGCACCACTCTACATCGGAAAAATTTGGTTAATGTAATTTTTTTGTATCTGCATCCTTTTTCTATGGAGAAGGTGGTTTATAGACCTCTTCTATATTCAATTTCTACTTATATTTCTACATCTAGGATCTGACTTGTATGATTGATTGATACTAATAGGAAATTAACCATTATGGCAAGAAAAAGTTTGTTTGAGAAGGAGAAGAAGAGAAAAAGATGGAACAAAAATATTATTTGATTCGCCGATCCTCAAGAAAAGAAATAAACAAAGTTCCGTTGTTAAGTAAAAAATGAGAAACTCATGAAAAGTTAGAATCACTACTGCGTAATAATGTACTTACACGTCTTCATCGACATTGTTTTTTGACCGGAAGACCAAGAGAAAATTACCGAGATTTTGGATTATCTGAACACATACTTGGTGAAATGGTTAATGCATCTTTGTTGCCTGGTGCAACAAGATCGAGTTGGTAAGGATAGGTTGAAAAATTCTCTTCAATATTTTATTCATTTTTATGATCAGCGATCATAAGAGGACCCCTTTACCATTATATATATATATTGTAAAGGTTGAGCTTGTAAAGGTTGGGCTTGTAAAGCCATCATATTCTATCTATGGATTATTTGTCTAATTCTATAGATGTTTCTATTTTTATTATTTTCTTTAACACTTTTTAATGATTTTATGGTACTAGTATTCTTTAACAACTTTCTAATTTTAATTATTTTTTTGTTTATTTTCTCTGTTTCTCGATTTATAATATTCAGTTGCTATTCTAAGTATTTTCTTGTTAACGTTAATAGTCTAATCTTCTTATTTCTTCTAACATTTTTTAAATTTATAAGTCTTTTTTGAAATTCTTTCGTATTATAAAAACATAAATAATAACTAAAATAATAAAGAATAATGATTATAAGAAAAGAAGAGATAAGATAGTAAGCTTACAGAGATATACTTGTATTATTATTTATTGTAATGATGATACAATCTTAAAGATAATTACAAATATTTCAGAAAATCTTTGAAGTAAGAGAACATGAAAATAGAGAGTTTTAGAGCTTTCCAATTTTTGATGCCCTAAAATAAATGAGACATTCAGTATTTATAGGCCTCAAGTGATTACTATTTTACTAACTTTTTACTATTTGCCGACAGTATTATTTGTTTTTACCGTTCTACCGACTTTTACTATTTGTCGATAGTACTGTTTGCTTTTACTATTTTGCCAACATTTATTGTTTGCTGACTTTTTTTTATAGAAATAATTTTCTTTTGGACCTTTTATATTGATTTCATATACTGATCTAATTACTACTCTATTACATTTCAAATGGATCTTAAGAGTCTTAAAAATAATGGGCTAGACTAGATTGGACTTTTTCATCCTCTCCAAGAGGTACATCCTGAATAGCTTGTAAAGAGTTCTGGATATCTGCTTCTGATGGTGCTACTGCTAAGGCGGCCATAATTTGTTGTTTTTGTACTAAGAATAGAGATTCTTTCTTATATCCGCTAATATTACTGCTTGTAGTCGATATGACAGAGTGTTTTTATAAAGTTGTTAACCACTGATCAATGGCTGTTTTTTTTTGATAAGTTTAAATCATACTTGTTCCACCATTTGATTTTTATTACTTTTACTAAATATTGTATGTTGGGATATTCTTCAAACGATGCTAAATCATATTTCTAGGTTAGGATCTAGTTGATTCCCATAGTTGCTATAAATGATATAAATTTATATTCGGGTAGAAATGATGATTTATTTTTGAAATATTCATAAGTCACATTGGCCTCTTTTGGAAAAAAATCTTATAGTGGTCCAAAGATTTGGAACCATGATTGAAACTATTTTGAAAATTATAATGATATTTCTTTTATAAACCAGATGAACTAAGAGTGAGGGCTTGGTGCTAGCGGTATAACATGTGATTCCATGATTCTTTGTAATCATAATAAGTATAATTCTGGGGTTCAAACTTTAATGAGAAACTCTTAGATTTATATGGGAGTAATTTCCATTCTTGTAGTGATAGTATTTTAATGATTTTTATTTTTGAATAGATGGGTTATTTGGTATTAGAATTTTTATAATGTGTTAGTTCAATAGATCTGATGTCTACTAATATGAATTCATAAAACTTTTAGATTTTTTGTGGGTTTATAGGAATATAATAGAAAATGTTTGGAAAAATAGTTTTGTATAGAGTTTTTTTTTTTTTTTTTTTTATCTTTTTTTGAACTAGTATTTTTCAATGGTTAATATTTTAATGGGATTTGATTTTTCATAATATGGGAATTGTTCTTTTAATGGTTGAGTTTTGTATAGATCTAATGATTGTAGTAAGTTAAATTTGTTGCTTGTAATAATTTCAGAGCTTTTATATGATAATGATGATGATGAAGACACTCTTATAATCCGTGACATAGTCAGAGGTCTAAATGATTATATTTTTGCTGGTAAGAAAGTAATTTGTATTTATTTTTCTTGTTTTTGGTTAAAAGGTTGACCATAATTTGATCTTCACTGGAAGCTATTTTTTTATTTATTTTTTTCCTGCAAAAATTCTCAAGTAAGAAAGTCAAGAAGTGAATTTAATTCACCTTTTATATGTTCAATTGTAAAATCAAAACATGATAGAATAGCTTGCCATCTTGCGAATATTTGTTTTGAAACCAGATTTTTAACATAATTTTTTAAAACGCTAGGAGCTGCTTTACAATCTATTCTTATTATAAATGTCTTATTAAATACATCTTTTTGAAATTTTGTGACACATAATACTATAGTTAGTATTTCTTTTTTAACTGTTGCATAATTCTTTTGGACTTGGTTTTATATTTCTGAGTGATATTTAACTATTTGTTCTTTTGAATTATTAGGAGGTATTTGTTTAATAATTTCTTCATATCCTAATTCTAATGCATTTGTTTCTACAATTAATTTGGCTAATGGATCTATTATACTTATATAGGGTATTTCTTTTATCGCACTTTTTTTTTAATTATTATAGAAGTCGCTTCATCTGTCCATGAAGGTGGATTTTTTCTTAATCTTTTATAAAGAGGTTCACATGTGACAATTATTCCTGGTAAAAATTCAGCTACATAATTTAAGCATCCTAAAAATCTTTGTAGTTATTTTTTATTAGTTATTTCATTGAAAAATTTATCAGTAAATTCAATTGCTCTTTTAATAGGAACTACGGTCCCTTGATATATTTCATATCCTAAGAATCTTACTTTAGTTATAAAAATTTTCATTTTCTTTTCTGATAAAACTAATCCTTGTTCTTTTATAATATTTATAAATTTTTTTAAATGTTGTATGTGTTGGTTTATACCTTTTGAATATACTAATACATCATTTAAATAAACAATTGTAAAATTTATGTGAGGATAGAATATATTATTCATTATTTCTTGAAACTCACTAGGAGCATTCTTTAATCCTTGAGGTATTACGTTCCATTCGTAATGACCAAAGGATATTATAAAAGCTGTTTTATATCTATCTTCATCTTTTACTGTAATTTGATAATATCCTGATTTTAGGTCAAATTTTAAAAAGATATTTATTTTATTTAATCTTTTAATTAAATCACTTTTATTCGGTAGAGGACACCTAATCTATTTTAGTACATGATTAAGAGGTTTATAATTGATAACTAATCTTGGAGCACCTCTTTTTATTTTAGATGGTTTCATCATATAGAAGCTTGTACAGTTTCATAGTGATTTTGAAGGCCTTATTAGTCCTTTATCTAAATATTCTTGTATTTTTTTTATAATATTCTAGGTATTCTTTGTTCATATGTATGAATTTTGCTTTTGTTGGTATATCTTTTTCATTAAATCCATCTTTATATGGTAAAGATATCTCATATCATTTTCTGTGAAGAAAAATTTTAAGATTTTGACTATATAATTTTTTTATTTTTTTCAATTTCTTTTATTTTATTTTGTATTTCAGAAGTTTGTAGTTGTTCTTTTATCCTTTTATGTATAACTTTTTGGTTTAAATAATTAATTTATTTTCTTTTTCTTTTTATAGTATTTAATTGGGTAGACATTTTTTGTAATACATTGAGTTCTTGCTTTTTTGGCTTACTAATAAATTCAAAATGTACAAGGTAGTTCGGAATACGTAAATATGTTATTCCATCAATATCAACTAGAAAGGGTTATAATAAAAGTGTAAATGGTTTCCTAATATAACTTGATACGATATTTTTTTTGCTAAAAAGAATATAATAAAAAAACATATTTTATTTTTACAAATTTTTGCTTTAGATAATTTATAGTTTATAGTTATTCTATCATTTTTGATTTTATAAACTTTCTCTGTAGTTTTTTCATAATATTTTGTAGGTATTAGTCCTTCTTGTATACAGCTAATATCAACACGTGAATCTACCATAGCTACAAAATCATATTTTTCTTCTCCTATCATTATGGTTACATTAGTGTACTATTTTTTGTTTATTAATAGAGTTAGTATATTTATATAATTTTCTAGACTCATGTTAATATAAATTTCTGGAATTGTTATCTTATTGGTTCCTTCTATATTATTATTTCTTGTAGTTTTTTCTTGAATTTTTATTAGATTTTCTCCTTCTATTTTTAGTAATCTGTAATTTATACTAATATTTTATTATTTTAATTCTAAAATTTTCTTCTTTAAAAATTTTATTTCTTCTCTTAGTGAGTTAAGAGAGACTTTTTCTTGTGAATTTTTAAAATGGTTATAAATTTCTTTTGTTTTTGTCGGTTTTATTTCATTCTTACTTTTTTCTTCTTTCTTAATTAGTTCGTTTTGCTGGTTTATAAATTCATCTCTTAGAGGAGCATCTTTTAATTTGTCAATTATATTTATTAAGATAGAAATTTGTTCTTTTGTTAGAACATTTACAGTTTTCTCACAATTTTCACAATTACATAATCCTATTTCTAAACAGTTATTTGCTTATTGTAACAGCCCAGACCACCCGCTAGCACGATATTGTCCGCTTTGGCACACAAGGCCTCACGGTTTTGCCTTTGACGATAGGGATGATAGCCAAAGCCCTCCACACTCAGTCGTCAAAACGCGTCATGTTAGGAAGAGGTATCCACACTCTTATAAGGCATGCTTCGTTCCCCTCTCCAACCGATGTGGGCCTTACAATCCACCCCCTAAGGGAGTCCAGCGCCCTCGCTGGCACATCGATCCGGGTTCTGGCTCTGATACCATCTGTAACAGCCCAGACCACCCGCTAGTACGATATTGTCCGCTTTGACACGCAAGGCCTCACGGTTTTGCCTTTGACGATAGGGATGATGGCCAAAGCCCCCCACACTCACTCGTCAAAAACGCGTCATGTTAGGGATAGGTATCCACACCCTTATAAGGCATGCTTTGTTCCCCTCTCCAACCGATGTGGGCCTTACAATTATGATTATGAATATTGGCTGATTTTGGATTGAACCGTAAACTGGAATGGCTGTGTATGATATTGATTTATGGCTGATTGCCGAATGAGTTATGGGCCGTATGGCTGACTATGAATTATGAATTTAAGTCGGATGGCTGAGATGGATGTTGATCCATGGCTGGGACTGAATGAATATATGCTTGAGATACCTGGGTAGTAGCAAGGGTTGTGGTTCGTCCCACTTGCTCCAGGTCAGAGACTGTGACGCCTGGGTAGTAGCGGTAGAAGTGGTGATTCCACTCGCTCCAGGTTGAGCTTTTAAATACCCGCCTAGGTAGTAGCCGCAGTAGTGGTTATTCCACTGGGTCTGGGTTGAGCGGGTAGTAGCAATGGGGTTGTAGCTCAAACCTACTTGCTCCGCGATGGGTGTTTCTGTCCATGGTTAGCTACCAGGACGTGTCGGGTTGGCTATATAACCGACAGATGATATCATCAGCCACTAGGAACAGGCATACATCATACGCATCTATGTGACATTGTTTGGGTGTGCATATTATACTTAGTTTGCCTATGTAATTAATTGCTAATTATTCTACTTGCAATAACTGTTTGTTTGTGCTTGCATCTTCCTAATTGTGTTTGCTACTAGGACTCTGTTGGACTGTGGTGATTGGTTGATGGTTGGATTGTTTGGGCCTAGGGCCGTGGTTGGAATGAGATGAACCGATGGTTGATTTCGGTTTTGTGTTTCTGGTTTGGAATAAAATATGAAAGGCTATTTTGTTTCAGCATAGATAAATCGTTTTGAAAGGCTTTTGAGTTTTTGAGAATTGAATGGTTCCTCTTTCAGAAAATATTTCCGACTTTACTTTTATTGTAAACCGTTGTTTTTGAAAAGAGGCATGAGACGGTTATTAATCACTGGTGTGGTTATCTTCATATATCCTATTATAGTAATTCCTAAAATCCCTCTACTGAGAACCCTTTCGAGGATGATGTTCTCACCCCCCCTACATTTTTTCCTTTTCAGGATATGGGCGCAGAAGTTACGAAGAGTTTAATTAGTTGTTGTTGAGACGCTTCGTATTGTTTTAATTATTATTTATTGTACCCTCGCCTTTATCTTGAGATATTCTGTAAGAGGGATAGAAATTGTATTGGTTAATGCTTGTAATATTATTTATATATATATGTGTATATATATGGATGTACTCTTTATGAGCTTTTGTAAGTTGTATGGTATTATGTGAATGTACGTTATCGAACGAAAGTATTTTTGGGAGCGGTTTTGCGGTTTAAAGTTTTAAACAGGCTCATATTTTAGTATTAAATAGTATAAGTGTCGTCGTAATGTCCAAGCTATCAGAGTCGCGCAGCCGGAAGCGTGAGCTTTGGTAGTTAGGGTATTACATTATGGAATCAGAGCAGTCCTTCCTGTAGAGCCTGAGGAATGGACCGACTATGCTTCAATTGCATACTCTGAGCGTTTGTCATGTACTAGGTCTTGTCGAGTGACGAGAATTAGAGCTTTATGCACATGACGGTCTATTGATTAATGCCGTTAGTCTTGCATTGCATAATTCTTGGTATTAAGTTTGACCGACTTAATACTAGTGAATTATGTACATGAGAGCACTGATGGGTTATCATAGGCGATATACGAGTTTTGAGTAAAGCAAACCGCGGGTTTTGGGAACGTTGGAAACTATTTCTCCAGACTATTCAGTTGTGTGTCTTGATTTCTGTTCAAGTCGACCTGTTCTTTCATATCCTAATTTGAAGTTCTTGTTTGCTAATCCTTTTGAAAAGTAGTTTGATTTTTCAACTCTATCCCTCCATTCATATGCATTGTTGTTTTGATCTTAATTGCATATGTTTGTTTGGAATCCTTGTTGCGTCTATCTTCCTTTGTTTGAGTTCTTCTTGATTCAGGTGTTCTTTGATATAGCTTTGAACTTGTCTTAATGCGCTGTGCTTTTTAACTCCGGGTTCTGAGTCCATTCTTTGAGAAATTGTTAATTCAGTTTTTCTCTTATTTGATAGTGATTACAGCCAATTTTGAGATTTTTATAAAAGTTGCTGTTGATTAGATATTTACTTATCTATATATGAAGCTTTGAAGATTTCTTATACAGTTTAACAACCATTTATTTCTAATACCTTGCTTGTACTTTTACTGGTTTATGGAATTGCACTTACTTTAAAAGTAAATTGACTTTCTAGTAATATTACTATGGTTCCAACGGACATCTTTATTCGATTCTATATTTGGGGTATTTTTCAAAATTCTGGAAAGAAAGGGGATTTCTCGCTTTTATCCCGGTTGAGTTTCGTTTGATAAACTTTACTTAATTCATTTTGATTTGAGTCTGATTTAGCATACTACATGGTTTATGCCATTGTTGTTCTTTTGAAAATGTTGGACTCATAGCTTTCTTCTTATGAACGGACTCGTTCCTTCTTAAGCTTTCCATCTCCATGAATGTCATGTTTGACTTTGTTTTTAACTAATCTTTTACATCTTGTGAACATTACCATTGATTTTGGTTTTTTCTCTCTTGTGAATCACACTCTTATGTCAGTCAACTTGATTTTTTTCAATTTCATGCATCGTCTATCCTCTCATTATCTCTACAAGAGTTTTTAGTCAAAGATTTAACCTTGAGAAATTACTAATGGTTGAGTTGTCTTTTTCTATGACTTTTGTATTCTTTCGAATCAATTGAAAGCTTGTTTGATGTCTCATGCCTAGTGGATCTTGTTTGAGCTATCTTGGTTTAAGATCCTTTCTTGCATGGCTTGACTTCTGATGAGCGGATAATTTATACGCTTTTTGACATTGTTTTTAGTATGTTTTTAGTAGAATCTAGTTACTTTTAGGGATGTTTCCATTAGTTTTTATATTAAATTCACATTTCTGGACTTTACTATGAGTTTGTGTGTTTTTATGTGATTTCAGGTATTTTCTGGCTGAAATTGAGGGACTTGAGCAAAAATCAGATTCAGAGGTTGAAGAAGGACTGCTGATGCTGTTGGATTCTGACCTCCCTACACTCAAAATAGATTTTCTGGAGCTACAGAACTCAAAATGGCGCGCTTTCAATTGCGTTAGAAAGTAGACATCCAGGGCTTTCCAGCGATGTATAATAGTCCATACTTTGCTCAAGTTTAGATGATACAAACTGGCGTTCAACGCCAGCTCTCTGCCCAATTCTGGCGTCCAGCGCCAGAAACAAGTTGCAAAGTGGAGTTCAACGCCCAAATTGGCACAAAAGCTGGCGTTCAACTCCAAGAATGACCTCTGCACGTGTAACATTCAAGCTCAGCCCAAGCACACAGCAAGTGGGCCCCGGAAGTGGATTTATGCATCAATTACTTACTTCTGTAAACCCTAGTAGCTAGTTTATTATAAATAGAACCTTTTACTATTGTATTAGATATCTTTGGACGCCTAGTTCTTAGATCAGAGGGGCTGGCCATTCGGCCATGCCTGGACCTTTCACTTATGTATTTTCATACGGTAGAGTTTCTGCACTCCATAGATTAAGGTGTGGAGCTCTGCTATTCCTCAAAGATTAATGCAAAGTACTACTGTTTCCTATTCAATTCATCTTATTTTGCTTCTAAGATATTCATTCGCACTTCAACCTGAATGTGATGAACGTGACAATCATCATCATTCCCTATGAACGCGTGCCTGACAACCACTTCCGTTCTACCTTTGACTGAATGAGTATCTCTTAGATCTCTTAATCGGAATCTTCGTGGTGTAAGCTAGAATGATGGCGGCATTCAAGAGAATCCAGAAAGTCTAAACCTTGTCTGTGGTATTCTGAGTAGGATTCAATGATTGAATGACTGTGACGAGCTTCAAACTCGCGATTGCTGGGCGTAGTGACAGACGCAAAAGGATAGTAAATCCTATTCCAGCATGATCGAGAACCGACAGATGAATAGCCGTGCCGTGACAGGGTGCGTTTACCATTTTCACTGAGAGGATAGGATGTAACCATTGACAAGGGTGATGCCTCCAGACGATTAGCCGTGCCGTGACAGGGCATTTGGATCATTTTCCCGAGAGAAGACCGAAAGTAGCCATTGACAATGGTAATGCATTACATAAAGCCAGCCATGGAAAGGAGTAAAACTGATTGGATGAAGATAGCAGGAAAGCAGAGGTTCAGAGGAACGAAAGCATCTCTATTCGCTTATTTGAAATTCTCACCAATGATTTACATAAGTATTTCTATCCCTATCTTATTAATTATTTTCGAAAACCCCATTACTATTTTATATCCGCCTGACTGAGATTTACAAGGTGACCATAGCTTGCTTCATACCAACAATCTCTGTGGGATTCGACCCTTACTCACGTAAGGTATTACTTGGACGACCCAGTGCACTTGCTGGTTAGTTGTGCGAAGTTGTGAACCATGGTATTGGCATCATTTTTTTGGCACCATTTCCAGGGAAAGAAAGAGTGATGAATTTTACATAATCAAAGTGTAATCACAATTTCTGCGCACCAAGTTTTTGGCGCCGTTGCCGGGGATTGTTCGAGTTTGGACAACTGACGGTTCATCTTGTTGCTCAGATTAGGTAATTTTCTTTTTGTTTTCTTTTCAAAAATTTTTCAAAAATCTTTCAAAAATTTTTCCTTTGTTTTCGAAAAAAATTTAAAAAAAAATGTTTTCAAAAAAATATATTTTTCTTCGGGATTTTTAAGAATGAATTCTAGTGTTTCATAAAGCATGTTGAAGCCTGGCTGGCTGTAAAGCTACGACTGTAGGACATGTTAGACGTGTCATGTCTGAGTTACACACTAAAGCTTGGCTGGCTATTAAGCCATGCCTGACCCTTTGATTGGAGCTTTAGACTACATGGCAAGATTCATGGAATTCATATTAAAAATTTTGGAATCCTTATTTTTCTTTTTCAAATGATTTTCGAAAAAAATATAAAATAAAAATACAAAAAAATCATAAAATCATAAAAATAAAAAATATTTTGTGTTTCTTGTTTGAGTCATGTGTCATATTATAAGTTTGGTGTCAATTGCATGTGCATCTTGCATTTTTTCGAAAATTTCATGCATTCATGGTGTTCTTCATGATCTTCAAGTTGTTCTTGGTAAGTCTTCTTGTTTGATCTTTGCATTTGCATGTTTTGTGTCTTTTCTTGTTTTTCATATGCATTCCTGAATTCTTTATGTCTAAGCATTAAAGAATTCTAAGTTTGGTGTCTTGCATGTTTTCTTTGCATTAAAAATTTTTCAAAAATATGTTCTTGATGTTCATCATGATCTTCATAGTGTTCTTGGTGTTCATCTTGACATTCATAGCATTCTTGCATGCATTCATTATTTTGATCCATAACTTTCATGCATTGCATCATTTTTGTTGTTTTTCTCTCTCATTATAAAAAAATTCAAAAATCAAAAAAATATATCTTTTCCTTTTTCTCTCTCATAAATTCAAAAATTAGATTTGACTTTTTCAAAAATTTTTAAAAAATCTAGTTATTTTATGAGTCAAATCAAATTTTCAATTTAAAAATCCTATCTTTTTCAAAATCTTTTTCAAAAATCAAATCTTTTTCATTTTTCTTAGTTATTTTTGAAAATTATAAAAATATTTTTCAAAAATCTTTTTCTTATTTTTATATCAAATTTTCGAAAATAACAATAACAATTAATGTTTTGATTCAAAAATTTCAAGTTTGTTACTTGCTTGTTAAGAAAGATTCAAACTTTGAGTTCTAGAATCATATCTTGTGATTACTTGTGAATCAAGTCATTAATTGTGATTTTAAAAATCAAATCTTTTTCAAAACTAATTTCAATCATATCTTTTCAAAAATATCTTCTTATCTTATCTTTTTCAAAAATTTGATTTTCAAAATATCTTTTCTAACTTCCTAACTTCTTATCTTTTCAAAATTGATTTTCAAATTTGTTTCAACTAAATAACTAACTTTTTGTTTGTTTCTTATCTTTTTCAAAATCATCTAACTAACTCTCTCTCTCTCTCTAATTTTCGAAAATATCTCCCTCTTTTTCAAAAATTCTTTTTAATAAACTAATTATTTTATTTTTTGTTTGAATTTTCGAAAAACTACTAACCCTTTTCAAAATTAATTTTCGAAAATTACTAACCCTTTTTCAAAAATTATTTTCGAAAATCCTCTCCCTCTCTCATATTATTCTATTTATTTAATCATCTACTAACACTTAATCTCACCCAAATTCGAACCCTCTCTTCCATCTGTGTTCGAATTTCTTCTTCTTCTTTTCTTCTACTCACACTGGGACCTCTATACTGTGGTAAAAAGGACCACTATTATTATTATTATTTTTCTGTTCTCTCTTTTTTATATGAGCAGGAGCAAAGACAAGAATATTCTTGTTGAAGCAAATCCAGAACCTGAAAGGACTCTGAAAAGGAAACTAAGAGAAGCTAAAATACAACAATCCAGAGATAACCTTTCAGAAATTTTCGAACAGGAAGAGGAGATGGCAGTCGAAAATAATAATAATGCAAGGAGAATGCTTGGTGACTTTACTGCACCTAATTCCAATTTACATGGAAGAAGCATCTCCATTCCTGCCATTGGAGCAAATAACTTTGAGCTGAAACCTCAGATAATTTCTCTGATGCAGCAGAACTGCAAGTTTCATGGACTTCCATCTGAAGATCCTTTTCAGTTCTTAACTGAATTCTTGCAGATCTGTGATACTATTAAGACTAATGGAGTAGATCTTGAAGTCTACAGGCTCATGCTTTTCCCATTTTCTGTAAGAGACAGAGCTAGAATCTGGTTGGACTCTCAACCCAGAGATAGCCTGAACTCTTGGGATAAGCTGGTCACGGCTTTCTTAGCCAAGTTCTTTCCTCCTCAAAAGCTGAGCAAGCTTAGAGTGGATGTTCAAACCTTCAGACAGAAAGAAGGTAAATCCCTCTATGAAGCTTGGGAAAGATACAAGCAGTTGACCAAAAAGTGTCCTTCTGACATGCTTTCAGAATGGACCATCCTGGATATCTTCTATGATGGTTTATCTGAGATATCAAAGATGTCATTGGATACTTCTGCAGGTGGATCCATTCATCTAAAGAAAACGCCTGTAGAAGCTCAAGAACTCATTGACATGGTTGCTAATAACCAGTTTATGTACACTTCTGAGAGGAATCCTGTGAATAATGGGACGCCTATGAAGAAGGGAGTTCTTGAAGTTGATACTCTGAATGCCATATTGGCTCAGAACAAAGTATTGACTCATCAAGTCAATATAATTTCTCAGAGTCTGAATGGAATGCAAGCTGCATCCAACAGTACTCAAGAGGCTTCTTATGCAGAAGAAGCTTATGATCCTGAAAATCCTGCAATAGCAAAGGTGAATTACTTAGGTGAACCTTATGGAAACACCTATAACCCATCATGGAGAAATCATCCAAATCTCTCATGAAAGGATCAAAGGCTTCAACAAGGCTTTAATAATGGTGGAAGAAACAGGTTTAACAATAATAAACCTTTTCCATCATCCACTCAGCAACAGACAGAGAACTCTGAACAAAATACCTCTAATTTAGCAAACTTAGTCTCTAATCTATCCAAGGCCACTGTAAGTTTCATGAATGAAACAAGGTCTTCCATTAGAAATTTGGAAGCACAAGTGGGCCAGCTGAGTAAAAGGATCACTGAAATCCCTCCTAGTACTCTCCCAAGCAATACAGAAGAGAATCCAAAAGGAGAGTGCAAGGCCATTGACATAAGCACCATGGCCGAACCTGTAAGGGAAGGAGAGGACGTGAATCCCAAGGAGGAAGACCTCCTGGGACGTCCAGTGATCAATAAGGAGTTTCCCTCTGAGGAACCAAAGGAATCTGAGACTCATCTAGAGACCATAGAGACTCTATTGAACCTCTTTATGCCATTCATGAGCTCTGATGAGTATTCCTCTTCTGAAGAGAATGAGGATGTTACTGAAGAGCAAACTGCCAAGTTTCTTGGTGCAATCATGAAGCTGAATGCCAAATTATTTGGTATTGAAACTTGAGAAGATGAACCTCCCTTGTTCACCAATGAACTAAGTGATCTGGATCAACTGACATTGCCTCAGAAGAGACAGGATCCTGGAAAGTTCATAATACCTTATACCATAGGCACTATGATCTTTAAGGCTCTGTGTGACCTTGGTTCAGGGATAAACCTCATGCCCCTCTCTGTAATAGAGAAACTGGGAATCTATGGGGTGCAAGCTGCTAAAATCTCATTAGAGATGGCAGACAATTCAAGAAAATAGGCTTATGGACAAGTAGAGGACGTGTTAATAAAGGTTGAAGGCCTTTACATCCCTACTGATTTTATAGTCCTGGATACTGGAAAGGAAGAGGATGAATCCATCATCCTAGGAAGACCTTTCCTAGCCACAGCAAGAGCTGTGATTGATGTGGACAGAGGAGAATTGATCCTTCAATTGAATAAGGACAACCTTGTGTTTACAACTCAAGGATCTCTCTCTGCATCCATGGAGAGGAAGTAGAAAAAGTTTCTCTCAAAGCAGAGTCAACCAAAGCCCCCACAATCAAACTCTAAGTTTGGTGTTGGGAGGCCACAACCAAACTCTAAGTTTGGTGTCAAACCCCCATATCCAAACTCTAAGTTTGGTGTTGGGAGGTCTCAACATAGCTCTGCACATCTGTGAGGCTCCATGAGAGCCCACTGTCAAGCTATTGACATTAAAGAAGCGCTTGTTGGGAGGCAACCCAATTTTTATTTATCTAACTATATTTTTCTTGGTTATATGTCTTTATAGGTTCATGATCATGTGGAGTCACAAAATAAATATAAAAATTGAAAACGGAATCAAAAACAGCAGAAGAAAAATCACACCCTGGAGGAAGCATCTGCTTGGCGTTCAACGCCAGAACAGAGCATGGTTCTGGCGCTGAACGCCTAAAATAGGCAGTATATGGGCACTGAACGCCCAAAATGGGCATCATCTGGGCCCTGAACGCCAGAATTGCACCCTGGAGAGGAGCTGGCGCTGAACGCCCAGAACAAGCATGGTTTTGGCGTTCAACGCCAGAAATGGGCAACAAATGGGCGTTGAACGCCCAAAATGGGCAACAACCTGGTGCTGAACGCCCAGAGTTGTGAGCAAGGGCATTTTACATGCCTAATTTGGTGCAAGGTTGTAAATCCTTGAACACCTCAGGATCTGTGGACCCCACAGAATCATCTCAGGATCTGTGGACCCCACAGGATCCCCACCTACCTCATCATCTCTCTTTCCATTCATGACCATCCCTTCTGTTTTCCATTTACCACTCACATCCATACACCCACCTACCTTCAAAATTCACATCTCTCTCCCACCCAATCCCACCCATATGGCCAAATACACACATCCCTCCATCTCCTCCATATCTTCTTCTTCTTCTTCTATTCTTTCTTCTTTTGCTCGAGGGCGAGCAACATTCTAAGTTTGGTGTGGTAAAAGTATAGCTTTTTTTTGTTTTTCCATAACCATTAATGGCACCTAAGGCCAGAGAAACCTCAAGAAAGAGGAAAGGGAAGACAATTGCTTCCACCTCTGAGCCATGGGAGATGGAAAGATCCATCTCACAAGCCCATCACTAAGAAAAGGATGGAGCAAACAAGAGAGCACATTCATGAATCTCAATAGGCACATGAAGAAGCTCATACCTCAGGGGATACAGTTTCCTCCACAGAATTTTTGGGAGCAAATCAACAACTCCCTAGGAGAATTAAGTTCCAACATGGGACAACTAAGGGTGGAACATCAAGAGCACTCCATCATCCTTCATGAAATAAGAGAAGATCAAAAAGTAATGAAGGAGGAGCAACAAAGACAAGGAAGAGACATAGAAGAGCTCAAGGACATCATCGGTTCCTCAAGAAGGAAACGCCACCATCACTAAGGTGGATTCATTCCTTGTTCTTATTTCTTCTGTTTTTCATTTTCTATGTTATGTGCTTATCTATGTTTGTGTCTTCATTACATGATCATTAGTAGTTAGTAACTATGTCTTAAAGTTATGAATGTCCTATGAATCTATCACCTCTCTTAAATGAAAAATGTTTTAATTCAAAAGAACAAGAAGTACATGAGTTTCGAATTTATCCTTGAACTTAGCTTAATTATATTGATGTGGTGACAATGCTTCTTGTTTTCTGAATGTATGCTTGAACAGTGCATATGTCTTTTGAAGTTGTTGTTTAAGAATGTTAAATATGTTGGCTCTTGAAAGAATGATGACTAGGAGACATGTTATTTGATAAACTGAAAAATCATAAAAATGATTCTTGAAGCAAGAAAAAGGAGCAAAGAACAAAGCTTGCAGAAAAAAAATATAATAAAATAGGCGAAAAAAAAATAAAAATAGAAAGAAAGAGAAAAAGCAAGCAGAAAAAGCCAAAGCTCTTAAAATCAAGAGGCAAGAGCAAAAAGCCAGTAACCCTTAAAACCAAAAGGCAAGGGCAAATAAAAAGGATCCCAAGGCTTTGAGCATCAGTGGATAGGAGGGCCTAAAGGAATAAAATCCTGGTCTAAGCGGCTAAACCAAGCTGTCCCTAACCATGTGCATGTGGCGTGTAGGTGTCAAGTGAAAACTTGAGACTGAGCGGTTAAAGTCAAGGTCCAAAGCAAAAAAAAAAAGAGTGTGCTTAAGAACCCTGGACACCTCTAATTCGGGACTTTAGCAAAGCTGAGTCACAATCTGAAAAGGTTCACCCAATTATGTGTCTGTGGCATTTATGTATCCGGTGGTAATACTGGAAAACAAAGTGCTTAGGGCCACGGCCAAGACTCATAAAATAGCTGTGTTCAAGAATCATCATACTGAACTAGGAGAATCAATAACACTATCTGAACTCTGAGTTCCTATAGATGCCAATCATTCTGAACCTCAATGGATAAAGTGAGATGCCAAAACTATTCAAGAGGCAAAAAGCTATAAGTCCCGCTCATCTGATTGGAGCTATGTTTCATTGATAGTTTGGAATTTATAGTATATTCTCTTCTTTTTATCCTATTTGATTTTCAGTTGCTTGGGGACAAGCAACAATTTAAGTTTGGTGTTGTGATGAGCGGATAATTTATACGCTTTTTGACATTGTTTTTAGTATGTTTTTAGTAGAATCTAGTTACTTTTAGGGATGTTTCCATCAGTTTTTATGTTAAATTCAAATTTCTGGACTTTACTATGAGTTTGTGTATTTTTCTGTGATTTCAGGTATTTTCTGGCTGAAATTGAGGGACTTGAGCAAAAATCAGATTCAGAGGTTGAAGAAGGACTGCTGATGCTGTTGGATTCTGACCTCCCTGCACTCAAAATGGATTTTTTGGAGCTACAGAACTTGAAATGGCGTGCTTCCAATTGCGTTGGAAAGTAGACATCTAGGGCTTTCAAGCGATGTATAATAGTCTATACTTTTCCCAAGTTTAGACGATGAAAACTGGCGTTCAACGCCAGCTCTCTGCCCAATTCTGGCGTCCAGCGCCAGAAACAAGTTGCAAAGTGGAGTTCAACGCCCAAACTGGCACAAAAGCTGGCGTTCAACTCCAAGAATGACCTCTGCACGTGTAACATTCAAGCTCAGCCCAAGCACACACTAAGTGGGCCCCGGAAGTGGATTTATGCATCAATTACTTACTTCTGTAAACCCTAGTAGCTAGTTTATTATAAATAGGACCTTTTACTATTGTATTAGATATCTTTGGACGCCTAGTTCTTAGATCAGAGGGGCTGGCCATTCGGCCATGCCTGGACCTTTCACTTATGTATTTTCATACGGTAGAGTTTCTGCACTCCATAGATTAAGGTGTGGAGCTCTGCTGTTCCTCAAAGATTAATTCAAAGTACTATTGTTTCCTATTCAATTCATCTTATTTTGCTTCTAAGATATTCATTCGCACTTCAACCTGAATGTGATGAACGTGACAATCATCATCATTCCCTATGAACGCGTGCCTGACAACCACTTCCGTTCTACCTTTGACTGAATGAGTATCTCTTAGATCTCTTAATCGGAATCTTCGTGGTGTAAGCTAGAATGATGGCGGCATTCAAGAGAATCCGGAAAGTCTAAACCTTGTCTGTGGTATTCCGAGTAGGATTCAATGATTGAATGACTGTGACGAGCTTCAAACTCGCGATTGCTGGACGTAGTGACAGACGCAAAAGGATAGTAAATCCTATTCCAGCATGATCGAGAACCGACAGATGAATAACCGTGCCGTGACAAGGTGCGTTGACCATTTTCACTGAGAGGATAGGATGTAACCATTGACAAGGGTAATGCCTCCAGACGATTAGCCGTGCCGTGACAGGGCATTTGGATTATTTTCCCGAGAGAAGACCGAAAGTAGCCATTGACAATGGTAATGCATTACATAAAGCCAGCCATGGAAAGGAGTAAAACTGATTGGATGAAGATAGCAGGAAAGCAGAGGTTCAGAGGAACGAAAGCATCTCTATTCGCTTATTTGAAATTCTCACCAATGATTTACATAAGTATTTCTATCCCTATCTTATTAATTATTTTCGAAAACCCCATTACTATTTTATATCCGCCTGACTGAGATTTACAAGGTGACCATAGCTTGCTTCATACCAAGAATCTCCGTGGGATTCGACCCTTACTCACGTAAGGTATTACTTGGACGACCCAGTGCACTTGCTGGTTAGTTGTGCGAAGTTGTGAACCATGGTATTGGCATCATATTTTTGGCGCCATTGCCAGGGAAAGAAAGAGCGATGAATTTTACATAATCAAAGTGTAATCACAATTTCTGCGCACCAACTTCTTTTTAGTACATCTTAATCTTCTTGAATATCGTTGTGAGATGGTGATTTCAAGTATACTTTTGGAATCTTGTTTTGAATTTTATAAAGCAGATTGAACTCTCTTTGAAGAAGTTCCAAATCGAAATTATTTTTCAGTTGCTTGGTTATAATTGAAATCATTGTTCAATTTTTGACGAAATTGTTTTAAAATTGGCATGTGCTATTTTAAATGAAGTTTTAAAAAGCTTCCTTGTTTAGTGGAAACTGGTTCGTTTGTAACGCACCACTTATTTCCTTTACCAATTTGTAAGCAAACTTTTACCTTGGATTTTCTTTTCCAAATAGAGTTTAATTTTCTCTTTCGACCTTGCTAAGATTTTTATACACGCTTGTTTGAATATGGACTTTGGAGATTTTTGAACAAGTATTTGATTACTTCCGAGTTTTTATGAACTGAGTTTGGTTAGGCTGTACACCTAATTATCTTTCTAAGATATTTGAGGAAATATTTTAGCTCTTAGCCAAACTTGTGTGCATTTTATTTTTAAAACTTTACATAATCTGCTTCAACATGAAATTGTATTGAAGTAAAGCCACGTTTATGCTTTTGCTACTCTCTTGAAGAATGTTTGTTGCTCAACTTTTCTTCTAGACTGCAAAGTGGTTTTTTCGCAAGTTTTTGACTCTTTCATGAACAGTGTATTCAGAAGTATTTTTAATCATGCTCTTGAGATCTCTGAGCTTTGTCTTGGGTTTGAAATATTCTCTTCTGTAAACTTCATGCTTCCTCGACTCAGCTTGAGTTTGTTTCAAAATAATGCGCTGAATTTTCTTCTTATTGGTCCTGTTGGATTTCTTTGATACAAGGGTTATCTTTGAAGTTTTCAATCGATTTATTTCTAGCAAACTTCATTGGTTGAGTGTCTTTGTTTACCTGGATTGGATACATTCTCCCAAATCTATGAGTATTACTCTTGACATATGTCTTTCCTTTCTGAATCTGGTATTCTTCTGAGTAGACTCGAGAATTGTTTTGATATCACGTGCGACTTGTAGACGTAGTAGTGCGATGCGTTAGTTCTTTAAGACATGATATGTGTATATGGAAGTTGAAGCGGTAGGTGTGCGACGTTATAAGTTGTGGGTGTTTTGTTCCTTGCGAACAGGTTTGCGACCATTAGGCTTATGATCGGACATGGGGATTGTAAAGCGCTTGATGGAGTTGGAAGGTTGAAGCTTTGAGGTTGAGATGAGATTAGTGTACGGATGTTGAGCACGTCGTTGTAACATCATCTTGTTTTATAACCTTCAATGCCTTACCTTACTATCACATGTTTGACCCATGTCACCTTTTGCATTGAGCCTACCTTATAGCGTTTGCTTTGCACTCACATTTCTACCTTTGCATCCTTATGCATATGACAATCAAAGTATTTGAAAATCGCATATATGTTTATATGATGAGATGTTTTTGCTTCTTCCTTAAATGTGTTCAAGGGTGAACTGTTATGGAATTTCTTTCGTTTTGTATCAATTTTCGAGAGCAAAAATTTTTATAAGGTGGGTAGGATGTAAGACACAAAACTTTTGAAAAGTCTTATTATGATCAAGTCTCAAATCATATAGTTATTTATAGCTTTAATTTCGGGAATCACTTTTATTAAAGATAATTAAGGCAAGTTGTGATTTATTGAATTTGAGACAAGTTATGATTTATTATCCAATTTGATAATTATTGGATTATTTTCTATAATTATATTATAAAGTTGGTAGTTGTGAAATAATAAGGATTTTTATATGATTCGGATTAAATAATTAATATTTTAAATATTAATACTGTTACTTTGGAAAATAAAGGGTTTAATTATATTATTTCTAATTATTTTGATTTGGGCATTTTATAGAAAATAATTTGTAAGATTGATGAGCAAATAGTATTTTTCTATATACAATTAGTGCTGGATTTAATTTGGTTTTCAATTACTACATTATTTCCAATTTCATTTGAAATTACTAAAATGCCCCTAACCCTAATTTTTGAAAATGAAACCCTAACCTTGGAAACCCTAACCCGACCCGGTTTCCCCCAACTGCTGCAGCCCCTCTCTTTTAACAGCAGCAGTAACACTTCCCCTTTCCACAAATCAATACACTCAGCAACAACAGCAAATCTTCCCCCCTTCCCCCCAACATATTGCAGCACACCCGGCTTCCCATTTCCACGAAAGAAAGGAACTGAGGCAGAGAAGGAAAGGGAGATTGAGTTGCGGCTGAGGAGAGGCGGAAGGAAGCTCACCGCGTTGCCATCGCCTCGCCGCCGCGCCAACGCGTCCTACCGTCGCCGCCGTTGCTAGCCGAAGGGAGAAGAAGGATCTGTTCGCGCCGTCACCATGTGGTTGCTGAGCCGTGTCGTCGCTGCCATTGCCAACTGGTCCTTGGAGCCTGAGCCGCGCCTCTGTCACCGAACCAGAGGAGCTCATCCTTGCTGAGTCGCCGCCATCTTGCCTCTGCCGACGAGCACGAAGAGAGAGGGAGGTGGGAGTTTGCACAGCAGAGAGAGGCAGAGCGCGACAGGGGAGACCATCACTGCCTGGGTCGTCGTCTAAGCCCGTCATCGCCAGTCGCATCGTCGCCGTCTCTGCCCAGCACTGCCGCAAATGATGGGTCGCTGGGAACCGCCACTGAAGTCGTGTGGTCGTCATCCTTGCCAACAGCGAGAGAGGAGCAAGATGAATCCTTCTGTCTCCGTTGTTCTGGTCCGCTGAGAAAGGGAAGATGCTGCCTTTGTACTTCACGCGTCGCCAACGAGCACGGAGATAAGGAGCTGTGTCCGCGTCAGTGCCGTTTGAGGGGCTTTGCTTGGCCGCCGTTGTACCGCCCTGCTTCACCATGGTTGAGCTCTGTCACTCCCTGCTCTTTGGGCTTATGATGTTGCGGGAATCACTACAGGAAGAGGAGCAGGCTGAGTCACCGTGATTTGGGCTGCCGGGAGTAATTATGTGACTTTCGGGATCACCGCCGGATCTCCGGGCTGAGCTTCTGCCACTTGAGACCCTGCTGCCACCGTGTTCCACCGCCGGTAAGATTTTTGAGTTTGGTTTCTGTTCTGTTGGAATTCCGAAAAGGTTAACGCCGCGTGGTTGTTACAGTTACCGTCACCGGTGTTTTTGCTCGCGATTGTTGCTTGGGGTTACTGACGGAGCCACTGCCGGGTTGATAGGGAGCTGCGGCTGCTTCGTTTTGTTATTTCAGTGAGTATTTTGATTTTCGAAATCCCTGCGTTAGTGCTCTGTTCCGTGTAATAAAGTATTTGCGATGTTAATGGTTTTAGGAGTTAGAATCTGGTTTGCTTATGCCGCTTGTATCTGTTTCTGCTTTCGAGAGAGCAAGTCGAGCCGGGTTCTGATTGTCGGTGATTTGGGGCAGAGCAAAAAGAGTGCAGTTGACACGCTTGGGTTAAGTTTTGCTTGCCGAGGTAGGGGGGCTTTCCAAAAACTATGTTTTAAGTATTGGAATTATTACATATGGATAATGTTGTGATATATTGTGTATTTGGTGATTGTATCTGCCTTATGTGTTATTTGATTGACTCGAGTGATTATGGACGTTGGTTTGGTTGAATTGTTGTGTGGCTTTGTGAAATGTAATATTTTGAAGTGATTCTTTAAAGATTTGAAATCTGAGTTTAATCCGTTGAGGATTGATTTGATTTGAGTCAATCATTTGATGATGTGAAAAGTCGAATGCACTTTTGAATTCAGCCTGGTTTACTTTAATTGACTTGATCTTGGACAAATGATTTGTTACTGAAACGTTTCTTTAAAGCTTTGGAAACGAGTTAAATTGGTTGATATTGAGTTGATTTTGAAATGGTTTTCTTGAGATAAGCCACTGAGGCGACTGTTGGATTTAGCTTGCTTTGAATTGATTTCTGGTTTTGAGCTGTTGAAAAGGAATGAGAAACGGTTTAGTTGGGACCCGAACCGGGTGGCAAAAGTCCAAGTTTTAGGGGAGGTGCTGCCGAAATTTCTACAAAATCCTAGTCTTATTTGAAAAGTTATTTAAAAAGGATTGGATTTGAGAAGTTGTATTATCTGATTTATTAAGAGAATAATTATATTTTCAAGCTTAATTTATTTAGTGAACTTTATGCCTCGAGTTTGACTTATTTAGAAATGAACTATTTTTACCATTTGAATCACTGAAGGAAAGAATGATACTCTAATATTGCTTTCAATATAAAAAGGAGCTTTTAGTGATTTCAAGGGAATCTACACTTTTGATTGAGTAATTAAGTTTGAGGCATTTTGGAAGAGTTAGAAAAATGGGTTCCAAAAAGAAACCTGAAAGTGGTTTGATTCAAATGAACCGGTTCCTTTTCAAATGAGTTGATTTTTGGACCGGGTTGGAACTTGTGATTTTGTATGGTCGATTTCATAATAAATTCAGTTTTATTTACTTGAACCGAGAATCCATGATTTTAAGAGTTTCAATGAATTTTAAGGAATTGATATAGGTTGACCTTCCCTAAAGACTTGGGACTTTGCCGGGAAGCTTTTATTATAAAATCCCATTGTGGGACGGGTGGTTTTGAATATTTTGAAATAAATCCTTAACTTGTGATGGTTTTGGAAGTTTTGGAAAGAGAATGCCGAGAGTGGCTTTGTTTTAAACAGGGAATTTACTTTGAGTAAATTTGGCTTATGAGCCTGAGATGATTTGAGAAATGAGATCTTTTAAGCCAAGGCTGAAAAGAGTTGAAATTTGATTTCAAAGTGAAATGGCTTGAGAAAAGTGATTTGTGGCTTAAATGCCGGTTTTATGAATTTGATGATGTTGAATGGTGGAAGTGCTGTTTTGTTATGGGCCGGAATGGCTGTGTATGATTATGAATATTGGCTGGTTCTGGATTGAACCGTAAACCGGAATGGCTGTGTATGATATTGATTTATGGCTGATTGCCGAATGAGTTATGGGCCGTATGGCTGACTATGAATTATGAATTTAAGCCGGATGGCTGAGATGGATGTTGATCCATGGCTGGGACTGAATGAATATATGCTTGAGATACCTAGGTAGTAGCAAGGGTTGTGGTTCGTCCCACTTGCTCCAGGTCAGAGACTGTGACGCCTGGGTAGTAGCGGTAGTAGTGGTGATTCCACTCGCTCCAGGTTGAGCTTTTAAACACCCGCCTGGGTAGTAGCCGCAGTAGTGGTTATTCCACTGGCTCTGGGTTGAGCGGGTAGTAGCAATGGGATTGTAGCTCAAACCTACTTGCTCCGCGATGGGTGTTTCTGTCCATGGTTAGCTACCAGGATGTGTCGGGTTGGTTATATAACCGACAGATGATATCATCAGCCACTAGGGACAGGCATGCATCATACGCATCTATGTGATATTGTTTGGGCGTGCATATTATACTTGGTTTGCCTATGTGATTAATTGCTAATTGTTCTACTTGCAATAACTGTTTGTTTGTACTTGCATCTTCCTAATTGTGTTTGCTACTGGGACTCTGTTGGACTGTGGTGATTGGTTGATGGTTGGATTGTTTGGGCCTTGGGCCGTGGTTGGAATGAGATGAATCGATGGTTGATTTCGGTTTTGTGTTTCTGGTTTGGAATAAAATATGAAAGGCTATTTTTTTTCAGCATAGATAAACCGTTTTGAAAGGCTTTTGAGTTTTTGAGAATTGAATGGTTCCTCTTTTAGAAAAGATTTCCGACTTTACTTTTATTGTAAACCGTTGTTTTTGAAAAGAGGCATGAGATGGTTATTAATCACTGGTGCGGTTATCTTCATGTATCCTATTACAGTAATTCCTAAAAACCCTCTACTGAGAACCCTTTCGAGGATGATGTTCTCACTCCCCCCTACATTTTTCCCTTTTCAGGATATGGGCGCAGAAGTTACGAAGAGTTTAATTAGTTGTTGTTGAGACGCTTCGTATTGTTTTAATTATTATTTATTGTACCCTCGCCTTTATCTTGAGATATTCTATAAGAGGGATAGGAATTGTATTGGTTAATGCTTGTAATATTATTTATATATATGTGTATATATATGGATGTACTCTTTATGAGCTTTTGTAAGTTGTATGGTATTTTGTGAATGTACGTTATCGAATGAAAGTATTTTTGGGAGCGGTTTTGCGGTTTAAAGTTTTAAACAGGCTCATATTTTAGTATTAAATAGTATAAGTGTCGTCGTAATGTCCAAGCTATCAGAGTCGCGCAGCCGGAAGCGTGAGCTTTGGTAGTTAGGGTGTTACATTTATCTTTTTTGCTGTTTTCTTCTGAAATTTCTTCTTCCGATGACATAAGATCTAATTGTTGTATAGAGTATTTCTCAGACTCAGAAGAGTTTTCATAAATTGATTCTTCTTCTGATTTTGAATTGATTAATAAAGTTGCCAAAGCTTGTTTAATTTTTTTATTTTCTATTTTATTTATCTTTTGTTCTGTTGTACACTTATTAGCATAATGACCTTGTTTTTTACATTTCTAATATTTTATTTGTTTTTCTTATTCAAGGACTTAAGTTTTTCTTTAGGATTTTTATAAGATTTTTTATAATATTTTCTCTCGTAATAAGGGGGTCTTTTTGTATTGTATTTATTCTGTCTTTTATAAAATTTTCTCTTTTTAATTATGTTTTGGCTATTAGGTGCCTTTTCCAGAATTATTCCATATTGATAACAGAACATTCCTAGTTCTGTTTTTCTAGTAATAGTTTTCTGTTTTATTTTTATTGTAATTTAGTATATGTACATACTTCTATACCTGTTTATATTATTATGTTATGTAATTGTCCAAAAGTTAATGAATTATAAGGGATTTGGATTTCAAACTGTGTTTGTAGTGTAACCACCCTATTCCACGAGGCCTGTGATTTCTCATTCTTTACAACGTTCACTGATGTGCATAGATTAGATATATAAATATATAGCATAGATAACGAATTAAAATTAAAAAAAGTAGCGCTAAAACTTTTTTTAGTGCTTCTAAGTAACGAATCTTGGTAATTAAATAACTACCGCTATAGTTAACATTTGTAAGTTACTTATATAAGAAATTTTGTGTATATGTATATGCATATTTGTTATCAAATAAAAAGAATTTTCGATTTCTCAAAGAAATAGCAATCCGGTATTCGAGTTAAAGGCTCATATTTTATTATTATTAAGTATAGAAGTCGTTGTAATACCCTAGTTATCAGAGTAACGTAGCCGGAAGCGTGACATTCTGATAGTGAGGGTGTTACAACATAAGCTTAGCTTTTTTTTCTATATTATAATTTTTTTAAATTAATCATTCAAGTATCTCCAATAATATTAACTTTTAATTAATATTAGTAATGAATTTGATCATTGACTTTCATTATCATTATTTTTTAATTAATTAATATTAGTAATAAATTTTATCAATAATTTTTATTAGCATTATCTTTTAATTAATAAATTTAATATCATTATTAAATTATTTTTTAAAAAAAACTATCTTATTATTTCTTTGTCATTAACTATATGTTTATTAAAATATTATTCTATCTATTTTGATATATTTCATGTTATAAATCAAATAACTTATATATTATATCTTTTTTTAGACTTTTAATTTTAAAAATTAAATTATAAGTTATAAAGTCAATTGATATTCAATGATATTATAAAGAATTATTACAAATATTTGAATCTATTCTAATTTTTTATAATTTTATTTTCTTTAACTTATATAAATGATTGTAGAATTTTATTTGACAGAAAAAAATGATTTTTTAAAATAGAATTTATATGAGTCAAACTTTGTTTTAGTGCCAATATATTACTTTTGTATTTATATTTACTTTTTTTTGTTTAAATATAATTTATCAAAATTAAACAGACAAAAATTTGATTCTCTTTTCTATATTTTATCAAAAAATTCTACTTAAATAAATACTTTAATATATGGGATAAGTACGATTTTGGTCCCTAACGTAGAGGCCGAAAATTTATTTCGTCCTCAACCTTTTTTTCGATACAAAATGATCCCAAAGGTTTCAGTTTATTTTAAAATCTTCCTTCGGATGAAAATACCCTTCCCCCTTCTTCCCCAAAATCAACCAAATATAGTAACAGAACCAGAATACAGAAACAGAAGCAGGCAGAAGTAGAGTTCAGAAACAGAAAACAGAAACAGTGAAATGACAACAACAATGAAACAACACCTATAAGAACAACACCAACAACAACAATGGATAATGAAGCAACAATAAAAATAAAACCAGAAGAAGCAAAAACAAAAACAGAAACAGAAGCAAAACGGCGAGCGGCGGCATTGAACGCGGTTTTCCCTTCTCCATCACAGGCGGCGGCAGACGTAGTGGCACGGGGATCCCGGCGCGGGGCGCAGCAGCGCTGGGAGCGGGGCGCGGGACGTGGGGCACAGGGCGCTACCTTCCCTTTTAGATTCTCTTTCTTCCCTCCACCCCACCCACCTTCCCTTCCCGATTCTCTATCTGCCCTCCCCCCTTCCATTCTCTTTCTTCCCTTACCCCCTTCTCTTTGTTGCCCTTGATTCTCTTTCCCCCTCTCGTGTTCTCTTTTTTTCCTTTTTTTTTGCTTTTATTTTATTTTATTTTATAATTTTTTAGAGAAGGATAATTTGGTAATAAATTTTTTTTGGTAAAAAAGGACGATTTTAAAATAAACTAAAATCTTTAGGACCATTTTATATCGAAAAAAAGGCTGGGGACGAAATAAATTTTCGGCCTCTACGTTAGGGACCAAAATCATACTTAACCCTTTTATATATATATATATATATATATATATAAAATACATTGACACATTGTTAGAATTAGTTTCCATTATACTATATTATATTATTATATTATACTATAAAATCTTTTATGATATAATTTTTTATTTTAAAAATTAATTATAAATAAAAAATTTATTTATTATCATTTTAATTATCTAAAACGTTATGTACAAAATAATTAAAACTATAACCAACATAATTAATAAATTTATTCCATATTATTATTCAATAAAAATATAAAGCACTAATTAAATACAATAAATATCTATAAAATGTCACAATAATAATATTAATTATAACAAATTTTAAATTATAAATACTCAAATTCTATATTATTTGACCAACTTATATCTCATCTATAAAACTTTTACCACTATTTTACTTTATTTCATAAACTCTCATATCAACAATTGAATAATCCTACAAACAGCCTCAAATTTGGCACAACAAAATTTCCTTATTAAGTATATTTAAATTTATTATGATTATATAGTTGATTTCTAACTTTATATTATGTTATTCGTGTTCTCATTCTCAATCAATTTTCTCTAATTTTATTTTTTTATTTATTTTAAATTATAGAATATCTCAAAATTACAAAATAGAACACCATCATTTACATAATATTATAAAATTAAACAAATAGATAATTGGTTTATTAAAATTTGTGTGGTTTCTTTATGAAAAATATTTACACCAACAAATGTGGAGGAGTTTATTTACTTAGAAATGATTATATTAAATGATAAGTTACGAAAGAAAAATACTTATTGTATTTTTAAAACGAAAAACACTCTTATTACTTTTACTATTTATATTTTTTCATTATTTTGCAATACTTTACATATAATTATATTTTAAGATCCTTATAATTATACTTTTCGTTTACTAATTTATAACTATAATTTACCAACACCGCAGGAAATACTATAAAAAATTTAAAAATAGAAGATGCAAATGATTCGTATATACCAATTAATGGTACAATGAAAATATACTTTTTTACTCACAACTGTTGTGAACGAAATCAAAGAATCAATTTTAAACATTTTCTAATACTATTTTGAGTTTGTATCACTTGAGACACTGTCTAATAGAGTGGATCAAAAAAATATATTAACATGTATTTTTATTTTATATAATTTAAATTAATCTTATTAAAAACAACTTATTCAATTTTTATATACACACACAACATATATATATATATATATATATATATATATATATATATATATATATATATATATATATATATATATATTCTTACTATTATAGATGTCATTAAAAAATTACATACATTAAGAGAAGAAGAATAAATAAATGTCAAAAAAAATCACAAAATATAAAGAATGAAGTTGATATTTAAAGAGTAAAAAAAATAAATATATAATTTATTTTTAATTTAAATATATAGTAATGCAAATATCATACACTTAAAAGTAACAAAAAAATAAAATTTTGAATAGAAAAAGATCCTTACAATAATACATGATTATTAAGACATTTGTCCCAGCTCCCCTATTAACAAATAATTTCAAAAGATTTATTTATATTGTTCATTTATACATACAAAAATAAAACAAAAAAATAATAGAAAACACGTACAAGTCAACAATTCAGAAAGAATATATTCTTACAAGAACATATAACAAGAAGAAGAAAGAAATAAGTTAATAACTTAACAGCAACAAAAAAAAATGACAAATACCACATAAAAAAAACTAAGTCGGTCAACTAAAATAAATGCAAAAACAAAAATAAATGAAAATGTACAACTTCAATCTCAAAAACTTTTGTACCACAAAATATTTTATTTAAATAAAAAACACAATCAAATTTAATATTAATTTATATATATTTTAATTAATTTTTAAATAATATAATACTTATTAAATATATTATATACTATCATTAGTTTATGAAGATTTTTGATAACCTAGAGAATGGGGCTTGAATCCATGACCTTCTTTTAAATTTGATTAATTAATAATTCTCAAACTAGAAAATAAAACTTTGCTTTTGTTTAGACTACGAGATTGATTATGCAGGAGACAATTTTGTTTTGTCTCATAACACATGAAAATAGAATCAGAATAGGGAAGAAGAAGATGATATAACCATGTATCCTGGTTCAACTACCTTGTGCAATGCAGTCTATATCCAGTCTCCACTACAACAGTGGTGAAATTTTTACTATCTTTTCAAGTATTACATACACCAATTTTCAAAGACTCAATCTAATCCAATCAGGCACAAATTAAATTTCTTCCTAAATTCGACTTAGCTAGGTTTGTAACAACTCTAATTTTTGCACTAACGCGAGTTTTTCTTAAAATAATATTTTAAAGCGATTAATTTTATTTTGACGAGTCGACTTTGAATCCTTAGGTAAAATAAATGGTAATATAATTTTATTATTATGTTATTTATTTATTTTACTTGCTCTAATTATAGTGGAGCCTAGATAATAATATTATTATTACTATCAAGTTCGATTTTTGCCGATATAAGTAATTACCGGTATTTTTTTATGAACTTAAAATTGCTAATGCTTCATTAAATATCTTTTAATTCCTAAGTTACTAATGTTATTAATATTAGTAATTCATATATATATATATATATATATATATATATATATATATATATATAATTACTTGTGTAATAATATATTCAGTTTTTGTAATTATTCGTTCAACATATTTATAACTTGAACTCCTGACTCGATTACACTGAAACTTGACACCTGCTCCTTACACTTGCTAAATCACCTTCCACTAAATTAAATAGTCGAACCATTCCTTGAAAAAAAGAAAGAATAGAAACGTGGAATCGCATTAAGCAATAATTATTATCATTCCCTTGATTCTACTCATTTTTTGTCAAAGCCAAGAGAGAACCGTGGATCATATTAAAAACCATGACACCTCATTTGGATTCACTAAATAAGTGTCATGCAATTAACATTCCTCTCCTTTAATTCAATGTGATCGAACCTTTTTGGAGAAAGAATGAAAAGAGAGATTTAACACATAACCATCTAGTAATCTGGCATTGACACTTAATTCTTTAATTGTCAATTCACCTTTTCACTAAAACCAAAAATACCTTCCTTAATCTTTCATTCATTAACCGTGCTGCATGAAGAAAAGAGAAAGAGACCGAGAGCTTTCATCGCAGAAATCGTGACTCTCCACCATTTTCCTTCTCTGATTTCTTCTAACTCATAACTTCAATAAAAAATCTAATCTGATAAAAGAGTTTGTATCCTCCTCTTCTACGAGTTGGTGTCATTTTTGTTCGATAAAAGTTGACGAAGACGTAACTCCCCTTTTCCTTGAGTTCGGTCAATTGGAGTTCTAGAAAGCACAGACAATTTCTGACATTTTTTTCTTCGACAGTTTAGTCAGAAGGCTTCTCTGGCGCTTCGAGTATTTTTATTTCGTACGAAGATAGGATTTCGGTAAATTCTCAATGATTAAATGTGTATTGAATAGGTGATTTGATGTTGTGACTGATTATTGATTGAGTTTGATTGAGTTTATATTAAATTTTCGTAATATATTGATGTATTTGTGAAGTTCATGGTTTGGCTGTGATGAATCTAATAGGGACCGAATTGATTTGGAAATTTTTCGGGTTGGAATATCGTTGAGGATCAAATAAAAATTGGTGAGGTTTGATGGTCGAGAGAGAAAAATTAAAAGTTACGAAGAACTGGTAATCAAAAAACTCGAAAACGAATTAAAATACAAGTAATATTTTGAAAGAGAAAGGTTAACAGTTTCAGTTTTAGTATAAGAGAAAGATTAGTAATTAAGTTGTATTTTTGAAGGGGTAAAAATGAGTCACTACAAGAAAAAAGGCCTGTCGGCACCCTTTTTTCTTGCCACGCTTTTGCGAGGGTGGCCACTGATTTGTGATTTGGCCACGCTTTTTTCGCCACGCTTGAAAAGCGTGGCCATAGAAGGAAATCGGCACGCTTTTACAAGGGTGCCTACTTACTTGAAATTTGGCCACGCTTTTTTACTGCCACGCTTGAAAAGCGTGGCGATAGAGAGAAATCGGCACGCTTTTACGAGGGTGGCCACTGATTAAAAATTTGGCCACTCTTTTTTTGTCACACTTAAAAAGCGTGCCCATAGAGAGAAACCGGCACGCTTGAAAAGCGTGGCTAGTTTGTGTTTCAATGGTCACCTTTTTAAAGCGTACCCATATTCTGTTTATTTTGACACCCCACAAAAAAATGTACCCATAGAGTTTTCTCCCCCCAAATTTAGTTTCCCACCCAATTTTTTTCCACACTTAACTTTTTTTTCCTTAGTTTTCAATTTTAACTCTTAAGCAACATCACACTAGTTTTAACCCTAAAAGTGACCCAGCCACCAAAAAAAACCCTAAAAGTTACCCTCCATCTTCATCGTTCATCGCAACCATGCCTTTCCTCTAACCCAATGACCTTTGTCCTCATGCCTTCATTGTCCGAGACCGTTCATCGCCTTCATCCTCATCTGTCTAAGCAAATGACCTTCGCACCCATACCTTTCCTCTAACCCTCCACCCGACCCTCTCTCTGTGGAACCCATCAACGCAACCCTCTTCCTTCTTCTCTTCCACTACCGCTACCGCAAATCCTAGCTCCGCCGCTTCTTCCTCACCAAGTCCATTCTCTTTCTCATTCGCTTCTTCATCCTCCACCGCAGGAGGAAGCGGCAGCGCCACTACTACCGCATCCTCCTTCGGCTTTGGCTCCACACCTTCCTCCTCCGCAGCCTCTGTAAAAAATCAGGATTATTTTTATAAATATGAAAAAGGTGAGGGTTCAAATATAATTTTATAAAATATTAAAGTTAAAATAGAATATTAAAAAGTTCGTGATTTAGAAAGTAATTAACAAAAGTTTAAAATAAGATTTTATAAATTAACTTTTAAAAGAAGATTATAAATATTATTTTAAATACTTCTTTAGAATTACTCATTTATATTAACATAACTTATTATTATAATTAGTATTTATCAAAGATATTATCTTGTAAGAATATCATAATATGTATTATTAATGATAAAGCAAGCAAGTATAGTAATCTTAAAAGCTTTAGAGAACGGAAACTTAATTAAAGAACTTTATAATTCTTTTCCATAAGACACTTAGGGAAAGGCAAGGAAATAATGCGAAAATATTTTATATTAAGGAATAATAGAAAAGAAAAATATTAAAGAAACCTCTGCCATAAGAGAGCAGAGAGCAAAGATTAACAGATATAAAAGAATCCCTTCCACAGGAGGGCAGAGAACAGAAAAGAAAAGAAAGAAAGAAAGAACGAAAAGAAAAAGAGATCAGTAGAGATATTGTTTGGCATTGAGAACGAGTTGAGATGATTGTGTACCTGTTGAAAATGAGCAGAGATATGGTGGTGAGTCCACTGAAATTTGCTTCCAGAGATACATCGGCCAATTGATGAGCGGATCTTTTATATGTTTTTTCGCATCATTTTCATATAGTTTTCATTATGTTTTGTTTAAGTTTTATTGAGTTTTCATAGCTTTTAGTGTAAAATTCACATTTTTGGATTCTACTTTGATTTTGTGTGTTTTATGGTAATTTTAGATATTTTCTGGCTGAAATTGAGGATCTTGAGCAAAAGTCTGATTCAGAGACAGAGAAAGGACTGCATATGCTATTAGGATCTGACCTCCGTGCACTCGAAGGAGCTTTTCTGGAGGTACATAAGTCAAAATGGCGCGCTCTCAATGGCTATGAGCTAACATCTAGGACTTTCCAGAAATATATAATAGTCTATACTTTGTTTTGGAAATGATGTCCTAAAACTAGCGTTCAATGCCAACCACCAGCCCTATTCCTGGTGTCCAGCGCCCACAGGGGAGCAGCTGGCGTCCAACACCCAGGATGGAGTCCCTAGCCAGCGATCAACGCCTCTAAGCGATACTTGCTCGTGGAAGACACTCAAACTCAGCCCAAACACTCACCAAGTGGACCCAGAAGTGGATTTTCGCACTACAAAACTAGTTTATCTTATTTTCTGTAATTCTTAGTTAGCAGACTAGTATAAATATAACAAAGATCACCATTGTTAAGGAATTTTTGATTTTTGCCCATTCGAACCTTTCACTTTTATTTTCTGTACAGTATGAGTCACTAACCTCCTAAGGTAAAGGTTAGGAGCTCTGCTGAGTTTCATGGATCAATAATATTACTATTTTCATTCAATATTGTTTAATTCTATTCTCTTATGCAACCTCGTTCTTCATCTTATGAATTGAGGGTGACCTGTGACAATCACCCTTGTTCTACATGGGTTCCGTGCGATTTCTGACCAGAATAGCGTTGAACTAAAGCTAGAGATTGCATTACAGATTCCAATGGAATATCTGAGCAACTTTGGATATGTGACATGAAATCCCGTTGACTATGGGTGTGTGAGGTCTCCGTGGCGTTAAAGCTAGAGTCAGAGAAGCAGCACTTTCTGATCCGGAAGATCTGCCTTGTCTGTGGCACCTTGAGTACGATCATGAAGGGGACTGGATTGTTTATAGCTTCATCTTCTGCTACAGTGAGAAACCTAGAGGTGGCTTGATGAGAGGACATGAGTCATCTCAACGTGGTGGATTGCTACAGTGGAAGAGGTTAACTTGATGAGGGGACATGAGTCAATCACTTACGGCTGCCATTGAAGGAATCAGAAGGTTATTGAAGAAGACAGTAAGAAAAGTTAATTCGGAAAGACAAAGCATCTCTGAAGCCTCAACCGTTCTATCACTATTGAATTATCATCTATCCAGTAACGTGTTAATTATTTATCTGTTTTGTATGTTTTTTTCATGACAAACTATATTTTCTATCCGCCTAACTAAGATCTGCAAGGTGTCCACTGCTTGCTCAAACCAACAATCTCTGTGGGATCAACCCTCACTCACCTGAGATATTACTTGGACGACCCCGTATACTTGCCGGCCAGTTTCGTGCACCAAGTTTTTGGCGCCGTTGCCGGGGATTGTTCAGATTTGACAAACTAACGGATTATCTTGTTGCTTAGATTATGTACTTTTTACTTTTGTTTTAAGTCTTTTGTTTTCTTTTCAAAACCTTTTGTTTTCTTTATTGAACTTTATCTTTTGTTTGAGCCTTTTATTCTTGTTCTTGTTAAAATCTCGAATTTTCTTGCTTTCTTTTCAAAAAAATTTAAAAAAAAGTGTCTTTTCTTTGAGTCTACTGTCAATTTTTAAGTTTGGTGTCCTTTGTGTGTTCTTGGTTTCCTTTGAATTTTCGAATTATTCTTAGTGTTCTTCCCTGGTATTCTAGTTGTTCTTATTTCTTTTCTTGTTTTGATCTTAAAATTTTTAAGTTTGGTGTCTTTTGGTGTTTGTCTTCTTAATTTTCGAAAGTTAGTACTCTTTTGATCTAAAAATTTTAAGTTTGGTGTCTTTTGATTGTTTTTCTCTTTCCTTATTAATTCAAAAAAATCAAAAAATATCTTTTCTATCTTTATTTCAAAAATATTTTCGAAAATTTCAAATTTTAACTTCAAAATCATTATCTTATTTTATCTTAATTTCAAATTTCAAATCTTATCTTGTTAAATTCTTTTCTTTTAAGTTAACTCTTTCTTATCTTATCTTTCTTTTAAATTTAAAATTCAAAACTTTTTCAAATCTTTATCTTATCTTTGGATTAAATTTTAAATTATTATCTTATCTTAAATTTTAAATTTCAAAATCAAATTATTTCAAAAATCAAATCTTTTTCAATTCTCTATCTTATCTTGTTTCAAATTCAAAATTCAAAATTTCAAATTCAATTTTCAAAATCTTTTTCTTATCCGGTTTCAAATTCAATTTTTAAAATCAAATCTTTTTCAAATCTTATCTTATTTTCAAATCCTTCTTTATTAGTTACTTGTTTTTTCTTTCTTCTTTTTCAAAAACTTCCTAACTAATTCCTCTCTCTTCTATTTTGAAAATCTCTTACTTCTTTCTCTCTCTTTTTTTTTGAAAATCATCATTTAATTTTCAATTCTTTTTAGTTAATTAGCTTTTATTTTCGAATTCAATTAATAAATAAAATAAAAATAAAAATATTTTAATTCTAATTTCCCTTTTTACTTCTTAACATCCAATCTCTTCTACCTTTCTTCACCATGAACTCAAATGGGAATGAACAGTTCAGAAGAACTTTGGGGTCCTACATGGCCCCCACTTCTGACTTCTATGGGAGAAGTATTAGTATACCTCCCATTGGTGAAAGTAATTTTGAGCTAAATCCTCAGCTCATTATTCTAGTGTAGCAAAACTGCCAGTACTTTGGACTTTCACAGGAAGAACCTACTGAGTTTCTAGTAAACTTTTTACAAATTACTGACACAGTACCCACTGAGAGAGTAGATCAGGATGTGTACAAACTGCTACTCTTTTCCTTTGTTGTAAGAGATCAAGCAAAGAGGTGGTTAGATAACCAACCCAAATCTAGCTTGAAAATATGGAAGCAGATAGTAGACAAGTTTCTGAATCAATACTTTTTCCCAAGGAAATTGACCCAATTAAGGTTAGACATCCAAGGCTTCAAGCAAGAGAATAATGAATCTCTTCATGATGCTTGGGGGAGGTATAGAACAATGTTACGGAAACGCCCCACTGAAATATTTTCAGAATGGGTGCAATTAGACATCTTTTATTATGGCCTCACAGACATGGCTAGGATGTCTCTAGACCACTCTGCTGGTGGTTCTATACATATGAGGAAAATAATTGAAGAAGCTCACGAGTTTATTGAGACAGTTGCCATGAACCAGCATCTGTACTCAGCTGATGAGACTTCCATAAAAGGAGAGGTTAAGGTAGTATCTGCTGAATCTAACCCTCCAGAATAAGATGTTCTACTAACTCAGTAGCTACACGCCCTTGTACAGCAGTTTCTGGAATTGGAAGAGGCTTTTCGAGAAACTCAGGCTTCTAACAGGAATGTAGAAGCCCAACTGAGTCAAACAAGGCAGCAATTATCTAAGCAGATAAAAGTTGAATGTCAGGCAATCTAGCTGAGGAGTGGGAAAATATTGAACGCCCAACCTCAGAGCAACAGGAGACCAGTAGAAGAAAAGATAACAGAGGACAACCAGACTACTGTCCAAGACACCTCTGAGGACATTGCACGTCCTAAGAGGAATGTCATTGGCATTCAACGCCAAGAAGGGGTGCTCACTCCTGGCGTTGAACGCCCAAAGGGGGGGCAATACACTTGGCGTTCAATGCCAAGAAGGAATACCCACCCTTGGCGTTGAACGCCCCCAAGGGAACAGTATTCCTGGCATTGAACGCCAGAAAGAGGACAGCAAGGGCGTTGAACGCCCAACTAGGGATGGTCAGACACATGCAAATGCTGATAAGACCCTTCCTAAGCAAGCTACTAACCCCCGTTCCAATTCTGTAGGCATTCAACCTACATCAACCAAGGTTGATGAGTATAGGGCCAAGATGCCATATCCTCAGAAGCTCCGCCAAACGAAAAAAGATAAATAGTTTACCTGCTTTGCAGATTATCTCAAGACACTTGAGATCAAGATCCCTTTTGCAGAGGCTCTTGAGCAGATACCTTCTTATGCTAAGTTCATGAAAGACATCTTAAGTCATAAGAAGGATTGGAGAGAGGCAGAAACAGTCCTCCTCACCAAAGAGTGCAGTGTAGTAATTCAAAAGAGCTTACTAGAGAAACTCAAAGATCCTGGGAGCTTTATGATACCCTGCACCTTAGGGGATGCCGGTACAAAGACAGCCCTATGTGACCTCGGAGCAAGTATTAAATTAATACCTACATCATTAATAAAGAGGCTCTGTTTAACTCACGAAGTTAAACCTACCCGCATATGTCTTCAACTTGCTGATGAGTCTGTTAAGCTTTCATCGGGCGTGATTGAAGACATGATTGTCAAGGTTGGACCCTTTGCTTTTCCCACAAATTTTGTGGTGCATGATGGAAATGGAAGAGCACAAGAGTGCTACCCTCATCCTAGGAAGACCCTTCCTAGCTACAGGATGGACCCTCATTGACGTTCAGAAAGGGGAAGTAACCTTGAGGGTCAATGAGGATGAGTTCGTACTAAATGCTGTCAAAGCCATGCAGCATCCAAACACTCCAGAGGAGTGCATGAGTATTGACATCATTGATTTCCTGGTGGAAGAAGTGAATATGGCTAAGAGGCTCGAAGAAGAGCTGAACGACATCTTTTATGATGCTCAGCCTGATTTAGAGGAGCCAGAGGAAATAAAGGAGCCTTTGAAAACTCCCAAGGAAGAGGACAAACCTCCTAAACTCGAGCTCAAGCCATTACCATCCTCCTTGAAATATGCATTTCTCGGAGATAGAGATACTTATCCTGTGATTATAAGTTCTACCTTAGAACCATAGGAAGAAAAAGCACTCATCCAAGAGCTAAAGACATACAAGACAGCTCTTGGGTGGACAATAAGTGACCTTAAGGGCATTAGCCCAACTCGATGCATGCACAAGATCCTACTGGAAGATGACGCCAAACCAATGGTACAACCACAAAGGCGACTGAATCTAGCCATGAAGGAAGTGGTGCAAAAGGAAGTCACAAAATTATGGGAGGCTGGAATTATTTATTCTATTTCTGACAGCCTCTGGGTGAGCCCTGTCCAAGTTGTTCCCAAAAAGGGATGCATGACAGTGATTCACAATGAAAAGAATAAACTTATTCCTACAAGGACAGTTACAGGGTGGCGTATGTGCATTGACTATAGAAGGCTTAATAACACCACCAGAAAGGATCATTTTACTTTACCATTCATAAATCAAATGCTAGAGAGACTAGCAGGGCATGCATTTTATTATTTCCTGGATGGTTATTCCGGTTACAATCAAATTACAGTAGATCCACAGGATCAAGAAAAGACAGCATTTACATGTCCATATGGTGTGTTTGCTTATAGGTGGATGCCATTTGGCCTGTGCAATGCACCTGCTACCTTTCAGAGATGTATGCACTCCATCTTCTCTGACATGGTGGAGAAGTTCCTTGAGGTATTCATGGATGACTTCTCCGTCTTTGCAGACTCATTTGACTCCTGCTTTGACCATCTGACCCTAGTTCTCAAATGATGCCAAGAGACAAACCTAGTTTTAAACTGGGAAAAATGTCACCTCATGGTGACTGAAAGGATTGTTCTTGCGGATTAGATTTCGAACAAAGGAATAGCGGCGGATCAAGCTAAAGTGGAGGTAATTGAGCGGTTACCACCACCCATTAATATCAAAGGAATCAAAAGTTTCATGGGACATGCATAATTCTATAGGAGGTTTATTAAAGATTTCTCTAAAATCGCTAAACCCCTGTGTATTCTACTGACTACCGACACTCCATTTGTCTTTGACCAAGAGTGTCTGTAGGCCTTTGAGACTCTGAAAGCTAAGCTTATAACTGCGCCTGTCATCTCTGCACCCAACTGGGACTTGCCATTCGAACTGATGTGTGACGCCAATGACCATGCCATTAGCGCAGTTCTAGGGCAGGGGCATGACAAACTTCTGCATGTCATTTATTATGCCAGTCGTGTTCTAAATGATGTGCAAAAGAACTAAACCACCATCGAGAAGGAATTACTTGCAGTGGTCTATGCCATTAACAAGTTTCGGTCTTATCTAGTCGGATCTAAGGTCATTATCTACGCTAACCATGCTGTTTTCAAATATCTACTCACAAAGTAGGATTCCAAGCCCATGCTGATAAGATGGGTACTACTCCTGCAAGAGTTTGATATAGAAATCAGAGACAGAAAAGGGTCAGAAAATCAAGTGGCTGACCACTTATCTCGGATTGAACCAGTAGAAGGGACATCTCCTCCCACTATTGAGAGGTGTCTGAAACCTTTTCGAATGAGCAACTCTTTGCTATCCGGACAATACTTTGGTTTGTAGACATTGCAAATTACAAGGCTATAAGATTCATTCCTAAGGAATACAGTAGGTAGCAAGCCCAGAAGCTCATTCATGATGCTAGATACTACTTGTGGGATGAATCGTATCTCTTTAAGAGATGCTCGGATGGGATAATCCATTGATGTGTGACTGAAGAAGAGGCACAGAAAATCCTATGGCATTGCCATGGCTCCGATTATGGAGGACACATTGGAGGGGAGCGAACAGGCACTAAAGTCCTCCAAAGTGGTTCCTACTACCCCACACTCTTTAAGGATTCCCGAGAGTTTGTCCGTCGCTGTGACAGCTACCAAAGGGTTGGCAATATCCCTCATGGCCATGACATGCCTCAGCAAGGAATCCTAGAGATTGAGTTGTTTGACGTATGGGGTATAGACTTCATGGATCCTTTCCCACCTTCATACTTAAACACCTATATTCTTGTAGCAGTAGATTATGTGTCTGAATGGGTTGAGGTAGTCGCATCACCCACAAATGACACTAGAGTAGTAATGAAGTTCCTTCAGAAGAACATCTTCAGCAGGTTTGGTGTCCCTAGGACACTGATCAGTGATGGAGGAACTCATTTATGCAATAAACAGCTTGATTCTGTGTTGAGCCGATATGGAGTTTGCCATAAAGTGGCCACCCCATATCATCCACAGACAAATGGACAAGCTGAAGTCTCAAATAGAGAACTAAAGAGAATCCTGGAAATAACGGTGAATACCTCTAGAAAGGATTAGGCAAGAAAGCTTGATGATGCTCTTTAGGTATATAGAACAGCTTTCAAGACCCCTCTAGGAACATCACCATATCAATTGATGTATAGGAAGGCATGCCACCTGCCAGTAGAGCTGGAACACAAGGCCTACTAGGAAACCAGACTCCTGAACCTTGATGCAAAGGCAGCAGGAGAGAAATGGTTGCTCCAGCTAAATGAGTTGGATGAATTCTGACTTGCTGCATTTGAGAATGCAAAGATTTATAAAGAAAGGGCCAAGAAGTGGCATGACAGAAAGATTTCTTTCAGAGTCTTTGAACTTGGACAGAAAGTTCTACTCTTCAATTCTAGACTAAAGCTTTTCCCTGGAAAGCTTAAGTCACGTTGGACAGGACCTTTCCTGATCACTAATGTATCACCCTATGGTCATATAGAACTCTAATGCAATTATTCTGATAAACGATTTACTGTTAATGGCCAGAGAGTGAAACATTACTTGGGTGGTGAGATTGAGTAAGACAAATCCACCCTATTGCTGACATGAGAGCAGTACCGTCAAGCTAGTTGTAATACCCTAATTACCCTAAGCCTTACCTCTAGCCATAAAGCAAAGGATAATCAAGGGTTACGACAATTCTAAGGCTTATACATATTTATATATAGAAGGGAATAATATATTCTAGAAGCCTGATGAAGGATTAAGCTCAAAAATAGGATTATAAAAGCGCAAAACGTTCACACAAAGCTAATGCATAAGATACAAGATATAGATGCAAAAGAATGGAATATATATAGATATAATAGTATAATAATCATAGGGGACTAGTCGCAGCTTGCGGAGTTTAAGCCGACTAGTATATACAGACATACAGAGTTTTTGGAGTTAAAAATAGCTTATACAACTATTCTCTCAAATAAGCCTCTAAGGCCATAAAGATAAATATACAAAGAGATATGGGAGTAACTATAACAAAGTAAAATAGAAATAAACCAGGAAGGAACCATACTCCGCTCTGTCACCATATCCGCAATCTCACTGAAGTGAATTACGACCTGCATCTGAAAAATAACAACAAAGTATGGAATGAGAACCGGAGGTTCTCAGTATGGTAACAGTGCCCAATATGTAAGATGTAAGGCCCCGGAACGCCGAAGGCAATCCTAGAACTTCACACCAAATCGATATCCAAGCTTAGAAAAAAAAAATCAGGAACTTAAACCATAAACCGGGTTATCTAAACTTAGGGGAATTCTAACTAATACTAATCACACCGCTGTATCCCACAGCCTTCACCACCCTAACCTCCGTGCGATCCCATCGCCACCACCTACCTAACCTCCTCAGCACCAGACAAACACAATTAATTCAACCAAGTAAAACACAGATAATGTTCATATATAGCAAGTAATTCAAGAAGCAAGTAGGCATGTTATACAATTAGGCAAACTCAAGTAATCAAAGTAATAAAGCACATAAGAGATGCATATGATGAATGTCTATCCTATTGGCTCGTGATATCACTTGTCGGTCTATAAATGCCAACCCGACACATCCTTTCGGATGTCGCCTTTCTGCCACTTCCGAGGATATAGCACCTGGCACGCTTTTGTTCCGAGGATATAGTGCCTGACACACTTGCATGCTCAATCCGAGGATATAGTACCTAGCACACTCTTGCGGCAGAGAAGGAAAATAACAACAACATATAATTCATCACAAATCATTCCAAGGATATAGTGCCTGGCTCACTATCATTCCAAGGATATAGTGCCTGGCTTACTATCCACATCCACAAGTCCATCAACCTCAAATCATCATCATTTCTCATCTCAAATCACTTCCAATTATCAACTCTCAACATTCCAAGGATATAGTGCCTGGCACACTCTCCTTCAAACATTATCATTCCAAGGTTATAGTGTCAGGCACACTCTCAACATCCATCAGGATCATTCATTCCTTTTTGAGTCCTCAACTCATCACATCCATTATCAATTCATACTTTCCATCCCAAACTCATCAGTTTATTAGTGTCTCAATTCATTATTAGTAATCACCCAGTTCACTACTCTTCTTCTCTCTCAACCAAACTCATCCTCGGTACACCAGAAACCTAAACCTCAGTTTGCTAACTTTTCAAAATGACATCAACCAAAACTCTAAAGTTCTTTCCCAAGTTCTCATACCCAAAATTAAGCTCAAAAGTCTTGAAACGGTGTTACAAAAGCTTACAAATCTTATTGGAAAGCTGAAATAGTTGAAAACAAATTTTAAACTTGAGAAACAGGGCATGTGCGTACGCACAGGGGTGTGCGTGTGCACGCCCAGGAAGATTTTTAAAGTATGCGTACGCACAGGGGTGTGCGTATGCACAGGTACGAAAATTCACAAGTCTGTTCACTCGCACAAGCTGTGCTAGCACCCCTAACAAACTAACCTTCCCAACGTGTGCGTGCGCATAGGTTTGTGCGTACGCACAGGTTGCAATTCCTCATTGGTGTGTACGCGCACAAGCTGTGCTAGCGCTACAAACAGAACGCCCATCCCTGCCTGTGCGTACGCACCGGTTTGTGCGTGCGCACAGGTTTAAAATCTTACAGGATTGTGCGTGCGCACAAGGCTGTGTGTGCGGGCATACCAGAAATCCCAAAATTCTGCAACTCTGCAGGATTTCAGATTTTGACACCAAACTTTGAATGATCATAACTTCCGCTACAAAAATCCAAATTTTACAAACTTTATATCAATTTAAAGCTCTCAAAGCCATCTTTAATTTAAAACAATTTTCATGTAATTTCAAGCTTTGAGGCTCAAGTCATGATCCATCAAAGTTCACTAAAAATCCATTTTTACCCAAAATCTCAAAAACTCAATTTAAAACAACCCTCAATCCAATACCAAATCAATCAAATTTCAATCATACCAAAACAACACAAAAATTCATACCAAACACTACTTCAACCATTTTCTCAATCACACAACCTTCTAAATTAATCAACAATTCCAAATCCAACCAGATTCACATTTTCCACTTTCCATTAACCTTATTAACATCAACAAACCCCATCAACCTTTAACAATCCTCAAAAATCATCATTACGCAATTCTTACATCATACACCAACACCATCATATACCATAATCAACACAACTCATCAATAATCATCAACAATACCAATAACTCTCAACAACCATAACAAATATCAACATTCATCCTCAATTTCCTCAACATCAACAACCATCATAACACTCATAATCAATATCAACCATCAACAATATGGACAATCACTACAAAGCCTCATCAATTCCAATAATCATCAATCCCTCCTCAAATACAATTAAATCACACATTCATCATCAACCTTCATCATCTTTAAATACCAACAATCATCATCAAACTCATATACTCCTCATACCAAAACTCCATATCATTATCACTATCATACAAGTTATTCTCAAACATCAAAATCACATACAATCAATATACACCCAAAGCATTCAATCCTATCTTAAGGTCAACTAGCCTAAGTTTCCAGAAACATTACATATTGCATAAAGGAAACCGAAATCATACCTTGACCGATTCCCACTATGCTCCAACACCAAACTTGATTCCAATCAAACTTCCACCAAGCTCCAAACCATCAAAGCCAAACCAAAAGCCACCACCAACTCCAAAAACAAGCTTCATACATACAACATAACCACACATCAACAACTAAAGCTCATACTATACCAAATCACAAGGATAAAGAGGTTCCTTACCTTATTCAATGAGATTAGGAGTAAAATTCAACAATTATTCGCTACTAGAGATCATCTAAACAAGCAAAACCACAAAATCTACTCAAAAACCAAACATAAAAATGCACAGAACTAGGGCTGGGAAATTGGAGTATGAGATTCGAAATCTTACCAGCAAAACCTAAATAGAAAGGAAGATCTCATCAAGAGCTTCGCGTGGCTGCAAACGGCTCGTCAATCAGAGCTCTGAATCAAAAGTTATGGCTCCCAGAAGGTGGAGGTGAATAGTGTCACCCCCTTCCTTCTCCCTTCTCTCTTAATCCGAGGCTCTCTCTCTCTTGGAGATGAGAAATGAGCTGAAATCTCATTAAACATGTATATATATGTTGGGCCTTGGGCTGGTTTGGGCCCGGTCTAATCCGTTAGCGTTTTTAGCCCGTTTGGCCCACTTTGGGCCAAAACCTTTAAGATTAGTACCCGGTTTTCAATTCTAAATTATTTTTGTCCTTTCAAAACAATAAATAAGTTTTCAAAATCTTATTTTTTCCAAAACACACAGTACTGGACCAACTAGAGCCGGTACTACCAGCTTAAGTGCCAGTATGCATTTTTACAAAAACTTTTCGAAAAAGATACATTTTCCAACTCAGAAAAATTCATTAAAATCAAATTTCACCTTTAAATTTTGAAATTAAAACTTCTAAATTTTGAATCTATTCCGGGAACTAAAATTATTATTTTTATAAAAATAGTTTTGCGTGAAAACCCCGGTTCTTACAATAGTGACGTTAAAGAAGCGCTTGTTGGGAGACAACCCAATCATAATCAGAGTTATTTCTTGTTTGTTAAAGTTTATTTGAATCATAACATTTTAATTTTCCTAAGTGTTTCCTTAGGTTCGTGATCATGTACAGTAGTCAAAACAGAAGCAGAAGCAACCAGAGCAGAAAATAGAGCACCCTGGGAGAAGCTCCTTGCTAGCGTTGAATGCCAGACAAGAGGGATAGAGGGGCGTTGAACACCCCCAAGAGGTAGCAAGACTGGCGTTCAATGCTTGCCAGGAGGTACTAGTTGGGTGTTGAACGCCCCTAAGGTACAGCAAACCTGGCATTGAACGCCAGCCAGGAGGCACTGGCTGGGCTTTCAACGCCCTGAAGGGAGGAAGCAAGAAGCAAGAAGCAAGAAAGAAGACAACCAAGCAGTTGTTTTCAAACCTTTCAGATTCTACACAAAGATGCATGAAGAAAATTATTACAAAATAATGTGCAAGAGGATAGTGATCTCGGAAGCCAAATTCGAATTAAAAGATGATGAGTACCCGGAGATCCAAGAGCAAATTCAAAAAAGAGGCTGGGAGATCCTAGTTAATCCTTAGATCAATGTTGGAATAAGAATGATCCATGAATTCTATGCAAATCTGTGGATGACAGATAAGCAAAAGAAAGATGGACAAGGATTCTATACTTTTCACACCATGGTGCGAGGGAAGACTCTCTATTTTCATCTTGACAAGGTGAGAGAGATCTTCAAGTTACCTCCCAAAAAGGATTATCCAGAATCCTTTAATAGGAGAGTGGTGGCTAATCCAAAGTTGGATCAAATTCTAGAAGACATATGTCTGCCTAGAACTAAGTGGATCAACAACACAAAAGGTAATCCAAACCAACCGAGAAGAGTAGATCTCAAACCAGTTACTAGGGGTTGGTTGGATTTCATTGGGCATTCCATACTCCCTACTAGCAACCGTTCTGAAGTTACCATCAGAAGAGCTGTGATGATTCACTGCATCATGATGGGGAATGAGGTAGAAGTCTACCAGTTGATTCCCTTTGAGCTGTACATGCAAACAGGATGTCAACTTAAGTCAGATTGGCCTATCCAAGTTTCGCTTGTGTAAAGAGGCTGGAGTCATGATTAACAGAGACTCATTTATCCCAACAGAAAGCCCAATCACCAAGAAAGTGATGGCAAGTGCCCAAGTACCAGCTGATCAACCCAAAAGGAAGGCGCCTGAGCCTCTTCAGATGCAAGAGATCCCTCCAATTGAATATTGGACCCAGCTGGAAGCATCTGTTGCACAATTGCAAACCACCTTGGATCAGTTAAGAGCGGAGCAAAAAGATCATAATAGCATCCTTTGCAAACTGGTCAAGGAACAAGAGAAGTAGGGGAGTGAGATAGAAGAACTGAAGCGTCATAAATTATCCCCTGAAGAGCCTAACGCCTCCCATGATTAAGGTGGTTGAGTTCCACCTCCTATCTCTGTGGCTATTCTAATTCCTATTTCTTATGTTTAGATTTACATGATCACTAGTAGTCTTTAAGTTTTTTATGTTTATTTAAATTTCTGTCTTTTAATTTAAGAAGTGCATGAGTATTATTAGGATTTAAGTTTTTATTTTCCAATCAACTATAAAATGTTCCTCTTATCATCTCATTAAACTTAATAAAGTTTTCATTTTTTTAGAAGTAGTAATGATACATAAATTTCGAATTTAATATTAAGAATAGTTCAATTATTTGATGTGGTGGAATTGCTTTTGTTTTCTGAATGCATGAATGAACAGTGCATATTTGATGTTGGAGTTAAGAATGTTGGCTCTTGAAAGAATAATGATAAAAGAGAAGTATTATTGGTGATCTGAAAAATCCAAAAATTGATTCTTGAAGCAAGAAAAAGCAGCAAAGAGAAAGAAAAGTAGCAAAAAAAAAAAGGAGCAAATAGAAAAAAGAAAGAAACAGAAAAAAAAAGCCAACAGCTCTTTAAACCAAAAGGCAAGAGAAAAAAGCCAATAAGCTCTTTAAACCAAAAGGCAAGAGCAAGGACCCAAGGCTTTGAGCATCAATGGTTAGGAGGGCCTAAAAGAAATATCTTCGCCTAGGCAGTTCAAATGAGCTACTTTCCTAACTATATGCTTGTGGTGCAAAGGTGTCAAGTGAAAAGCTTGAGACTGAGCAGTTAAAGTCATGGTCCAAAGCAAAGAGTGTGCTTAAGAACTCTGGAAACCACTGGCTGGGGATTCTAGCAAAGCTAAATCACAATCCGAAAGGGTTCACCCAGTTAAGTGTCTGTGGCATTTATGTATCTAGTGGTAATATTGGAAAACAAAGTGCTTAGGGTCACGGCCAAGACTCTAAAGAAGCTATGTTCAAGAATAAAAAAGAACTAAACTAGGAGAATGAATAGTATCATCAGGATTCTGAGTTCCTAAAAATGCGAATCATTCTGAGCTTCAATGAAAAGTGAGATGCCAAAACTATTTAGAAGCAAAAAGCTACTAGTCCTGCTCATCTAATTGAAACTGAGCTTCATTGAGAACTTTGAGATTTACTGTATCCTTCTTTTCTTTTTATCCTTCTTTTAGGTGTTCTGATGAGCGGATATTTTATACGCATTTTGGCATCATTTTCATATAGTTTTCATTATGTTTTGTTTAAGTTTTATTAAGTTTTTATAGGTTTTAGTGCAAAATTCACATTTTTGGATTCTACTTTGAGTTTGTGTGTTTTATTGTAATTTCAGGTATTTTTTGGCTGAAATTGAGGAGCTTGAGCAAAAGTCTGTTTCAAAGACAGAGAAAGGACTGCAGATGCTATCAGGATCTGACCTTTGTGAACTCAAAGGAGCTTTTCTGGAGCTATAGAAGTTCAAATGGCGCTCTCTCAATGGCTATGGAAAGCTAACATCCAGGGCTTTTCAGAAATATATAATAGTTTATACTTTGCTATGAAAATAAAGGCCCAAAACTGCCATTCAACGCCAGCCACCATCCCCATTCCTGGCATCCAGCGCCCACAGGGGAGCAACTGGCGTCCAATGCCCCGGATGGAGTCCCTAGCCAGCGTTCAACGCCCCTAAGAGATACTAGCTCGTGGGAGACACTCAATCTCGCCCAAACACTCACCAAGAGGGCCCCAAAAGTGGATTTTCGCACTACAAGACTAGTTTATCTTATTTTCTATAATTCTTAGTTAGCAGACTAGTATAAATATAACAAAGATCACCATTGTTAAGGACTTTTTTATCTTTGCCCATTCGAACCTTTCACTTTTATTTTCTGTACAGTATGAGTCACTAACCTCCTAAGGTTAAGGTTAGGAGCTCTGCTGAGTTTCATGGATCAATAATATTACTATTTTCATTCAATATGTCTAATTTTATTCTCTTATGCAACTTCATTCTTCATCTTATGAATTGAGGGTGACCCGTGACAATCACCTTTGTTCTACATGGGTTCCATGTGATTCTTGACCCGGATAGCGTTGAACTAAAGCTAGAGATTGTATTGCGGATTCCAATAGAGCATCTGAGCAACTTTGAATATGTGACAAGAAATCCCGTTGATTATGGGTGTGTGAGGTCTCTATGGCGTTAAGGCTAGAGTCAGAGAAGCAACACTTTCTCATCCAGAAGATCTGCCTTGTCTGTGGCACCTTGAGTAGGATCGTGAAGGGGAGTGGATTGCTTAGAGCTTCATCTTCTGCTACAGTGAGAAAGCTAGAGGTGGCTTGATGAGAGGACATGAGTCATCTCAACGTGGTGGATTGCTGCAGTGGAGGAGGTTAACTTGATGAGAGAACATAAGTTAATCACTTATGACTGCTATTGAAGGAAGCAGAAAGTTATTGAAGAAGTGATGAGCGGATATTTTATACACTTTTTGCCATCATCATTATATAGTTTTTAGCATATTTTGTTTATTTTTTTATTAAGTTTTCATAGGTTTTAGTGCAAAATTCACATTTTTGGATTCTACTTTGAGTTTTTTTGTATTTTTATACCATTTCAGGTATTTTCTGGCTGAAATTAAGGAGCTGGAGGAAAAGTCTGATTTAGAGACAGAGAAAGCACTGCAGATGCTGTTTGGATCTGACCACCTTGTACTCGCAAGAGCTTTTCTGGAGCTACAAAAGTTCAAATGGAGCGTTCTCAACGGCTATGGAAAGATGACTTCCAGAGCTTTTCATCAATGTATAATAGTCTATACTTTTCTTCAGAATTTGAGGCCCAAAACTGGCATCCAACGCCAGCCACCTGCCCTAGTCCAGGCATCCAGCGCCCAAAGGAGGAGACTAGCGTCCAAATGCCCAAAGAGGACCCCCTAGCCAGCATTCAAAGCCCTAGAGGCCTCCTAGCACATGGATCTCATCAAAGCTCAGCCCAAACACTCATCAAGTGGGCCCCAGAAGTGAATTTTAGCACTAAAAGACTGTTTTACCCTTTCTTATGTAATCCTTAGTTATTAGTTTAGTATTTAAAGAACTTTTATACCTCTCATTAAGGGAGATCTACCATAGTTTCTTTTATCATTATATTTTCTATCAGTATGAGTTTCTAAACCTCCTAGGTTGAAGGGAGGAGCCCTGCTAAATTTTATGGATTAATAAAAGTGCTACTGTTCTTTCTCAATTCGTGTTTGATTCTCTATTCTAAGATGTATCTTCGTTCTCCATCAATATGAATGCGTTGAACTGGCATAAGGTTATCACATTCTACATGGGTTCAGAGTGAGTCTTTCATCGGAAAATGATGAACCACCAGCTTGATTATACATCTCTTAGACGGCTAATCCACGACTTCATTGGGGACTTCTCGAGACACCAGTTCAGCCGAAGTATGGGGAGATTAGGTTCTATGTGGTAGAGGATAGAACCCAAAGGCACAGCATCCTCTAATATGGAAGATTCAACCTTGTCTGTGGTATTTTGAGTAGGATCATCAAGGAGAATGAACTGCAGGAACTTCACCCTCAATCAGAATGGATTTGCACTAACCCTGGGGTTCAGATTTGGAGGAGTATTGGCGGCTGCTGAAACCAGTGTCAATCACATACAACCTGCCATAGAAGAAATCATTCACAATTGAAGAAGACAGTAATACCAGAATTAATCCAGAAGGACAAAGCATCTCCAAGCCTTAACCGCCTTCTTATCATAGTTTACACGACTTCTAAGTTCTAATTTCCCTTTTTTTATTTCCTTTTATGTAATTAAACATATTAACCCAGTTTAGATCTCACAAATACAACAACTCTTCTATCCGTCTGACTAAGATTTGCAAGATAACCATAACTTGCTTCAAGCCACAATCCTCGTGGGATCGACCCTGACTCGCTCAGGTATTACTTGGACGAATCAGTGTACTTGCTGGTTCAGCTATACAAAGCATGGGGATTCGTGCACCAAGAAGACAATAAGAAAAGTTAATCCGGAAAGACAAAGCATTTCCGAAGCCTCAACCATTCTATCACTATTGAATTATCATCTATCTAGTAACATTTTAATTATTTATCTGTTTTATGCCTTTTTCCCGTGACAAACTATATTTTCTATCCGCCTAACTAAGATCTGCAAAGTGTCCACTGTTTGCTCAAACCAACAATCTCTGTGGAATCGACCATCACTCACCTGAGGTATTACTTGGATGACCCGGTATACTTGTCGGTCTATCCGTGCGAATTCTACGGAGCCAGTTTCGTGCACCACCAATCCAGAGGATGGTCGCACCTGTAAGACAGAGGTTGCTTACAGAGGTTATCGATACATACATTGGCTAGAGAGAGTCTCACCTGTAAGACCGATGTTGTTTACAGAGGTTATGTTTGCATACATCGGCTCAAGAGAGTCGCACCTGTAAGACAGAGGTTGCTTATAGAGGTTATGACACTGGAAACCAAACTCAGACAAAGATTGCTGAGTTACGTCGTGAGCGGGTCAAAACTGACAGATGAGCTCATTAACTGCACTAGGGATAGACATGCATCATGATTGTTTGAGCATATTTTCTATGAATTCTATTTTCTGTGATTGTGTATGTGTTGTGTTTGTTTCTCTTTATGTTCTTTAGTTATTATGTTTGATGCGTGATTTGATTGTTGCTGCTGACTGGGTATAGTATTAAAACGGACTTAACTAACCACCCCGACCCTACTAAGAACTCCCAAGTTCTTACCCCTGCTCTTCCCCTTTCAGATGAAAATAGGAACTATAGTTAAGATCGCCCCTATATATACGAGGACCTAGAGAAGGATATGAAGGTGATACAGATCTCATCTTTTGGCTGCAATGATCGATCAGAGACAGTAAGAGTTGGTAGCGTGTTTTGGGTGGCGCCTTCAGTTTAGCATAGGAATTTTGGTTTAGTCTCTCACTTTTGGATAGATCCACTGAGAGAGTAGGAGCTGTAAATACTGGCTAGGCTAGTGTCGGGCGCCAGCTTAGGGGCTTCCTATATGGACAAGGGCTTGGAGTGTTGATTATGTATATAGTAGCAAGATGTGAAAGGTTGTACGCTAACTTATGGTGTATATGACAGTACCTTTATATGTATGTATGATCTATGATACATGTTATGTATATATATAATGTTGGCCTTGTGTACATTTTACTTAATTCCTTTATATGGCTTGTGTATGTTTAATTACTTACCCTTGCAAATCGTTTTATAAAGAAATAGTTTTTCCAAAAATTCGATAGTGCGCTAATGCGATTATAGGCTTAATAACAAATAGTTAAAGTTTTAGGTAAGCAAGTTAGTGACACTCAATTTTCAGTATGATCATGACGTACTGAGAATTGGGTTGTTATAAGGTTTACATCCTAGACTCTCAACACACTAAGTGCTCACCCAACTTAGCAAAAAATACCTCTCAGGTACATGATACATAATAGAAATACAATCCAAAGAGATAAGACATAAATCTTGAATTTTCTCTTCAAGTACATCTTTTTGCCCTTTTTTTCAATGACTTTTTCTAAATACCTCACGAATATGTCTTTTACACTGAATAGAAACTGAGAAAGATATAACATACAAATGGAATATTCAATAATAAATCATGAAGGAAATTATGTAGAATGGCTGACACTATAAGATGAACTAGATTCAGCACTCTCAGATGTAGCTCTCTATTTTGGCGAAATATTTTTTTGATGTAAAAATATTGTCCAAAACATTGAGTAAGAACAGTAGAGAAGCTCTCAATGAAACTCAAACTCTAGTTCACTATCCTTGAACAAAACTGAAGTTGATTTTTCTTTTTGTATTGAGCTCTGTTTCCACAGCTAGGGCTTCTTTTCAAAGTCAACTTCTTAAATCTTGAACCAGCTGAAGTCTCCCTTTCTTTTTCTTTTATCAGATCAGAAAATCAGGGATTAAATATCAAAGCTAATCACAGCAGAGGAGAGATGAGCAGTAGCAACTTGCTTCCTTAATTAATTTTCCAAATCCAAATCCTTAATCTTGTGCTTTGGCCCCAAGTTTTAATAATAACCATTGATTCACAGCAGATTAAAGTAACCTCAACTTTCATCATATTACTCGAAATGGTTGTATAAAAAGGAAGGTGAAATCAGCAAGTAATTAACTTATATGTTTATGAAAATATTTTACCTTTTTTTATTTGGCTTGACTTGAACATCTTGCTTTCGGCTAATTTTAATTTGGCATAACCATCAGAAATTTGCATTTTCTTTCTTCTTCTTGGGTGCTTAAAGAGAACATAATCTTCTCTTTCTTCTTTATACCATACCCAAATCACCATATCACCTCTATAAACTAGATGCTATTCATTTCATGAAAACAGTAGCCTGGACTAAAGGCTTAATCCAAGTAGTTATAGTTCAGGTACTTGGTTCCATTGCTCTTGGGTTGCACTAATATTTGGGTCTATAACACCAAAGAAACCATCAAAACACTTTTAAATTTTTCACCCATTTACAATTATTTTTTTCATCATCAAAAATGTTATTATTATTTATTAAACTCAACAATTTACTATCTCGCACATTGCATAGGTCTCACTCTAGTTTATAGTTAAAAGTTAAAACAAAACTGACCCACATAAGGAAGTCAATTATATATGGCAAACTTCACTTTAAACAAAAGGGTAAAGTACTATTTTGGTCCCCAATGTTTGAGTTAAATTTGGTCCCTAATATTTCAAATGTTCTATTTTTGTCCTAAAAAATTTTAAATGAATTCAATGTTGTCCTACTGTTAAATTTGATACTAATAGTTAACGGAATGAGTGACATAGACATTAATAACGTTACTAGTTAAGTCATATCTTCTTCCACATGTGTTAGAAAAACATAACAAAAACCTTCTTGTAACACTTTTTCAACTCAATTTTTTTGTACAAAACTCCAAATCCTAACAATCAATCATCAACACTTCAAAATCAAAGAAAAAATTTTTATATTAGTGATCATTGGTGGATCAATTTTACTTACATACTAAAATCGAATGCTATTGATTCTTCAATATGCGAATTGTTTATGTCAAATTTAATGGTGGGACAATATTGAACCTGCTTAAAACTCTTTTGGAGTTGAAATAGGATATTTGAAAGTTTTTAGACTGAAATAGAATATTTAAAACATTAGAAACCAAATTAAAATTCGGTCCAAACATTGGGATCAAAATGATACTTTACCCTAAACAAAAATATGTCACTAAATGTATTATCAATTAAACCATTACTTTGTTTATTGACAACCAGTTTTTCTATCTTAATTCTTCTTGAAACTCTTGATAGAAATTAGGTTGCATTTGGTTATAAAGACATGATAAAATAGAATATTAAAAATAAGATACAAAAAATAAAAATAAAAAAAGAGAAATAATGCTAGACGGTTTTTAGAATTTATTGTTTTAGGTTATCACTTTAATTTAATAATCCAACAACATATTTTAATTCATATTTTTAAATATTGATGGTCAAAAACAATAAATTTTAATGATCCTCTAGTATCTTTTATATAGAAATTAATATTCTTATATTTTGTTTGATAATAAATTAAATATAAAAAATAATAAATTATAAAAGTCTAATTTATTATGATTATTTTTTAAAAAATTAGAAAAAATATAATTATAAAAAATTAATAAAATAATAAATAAAAAATAAATTATATTTTTTATTCTAAACAAATAATATAAAATATATTAATTTAATATTTTTAAATATAATATTTATATTAATATTTCATCAATCAAATATAATCAATTTTTATATCTCTATCTCAATATTCGTTGCACAGAATTTTAGTGCTGTCAATGATGTTCCACTATTTTACTACGACAATATATCCAAATGAATGAGACAAATATAATCAGGCATGTACGAAGGGACATCCTTTTTCCATGGGAATTATCAGTTACTGGTATTAAAGATTCTTCTTTGTTCTCAACTCAATTGTTATCGTAAATTTCTATTTACAATTTTGTTTCCATTCAAATTACTTATTATAGAATTAAGTTCTGTGATGAGACTTGAGACACACACAAAAGGAATTACTTTTTAAAAGTATATTATACAAACAAATAATATACATACACATATAAAAAATATATAACCTTCATAATATGTATAGATAACCTACTAGTGTTGGCGGATCATCCTTCATTGAGATATTTTATTAAAAGAAAAAATGATGTGCATATGAATATAGAAATTAATATTGTTCTCCTTTATTTAATTGTCCCTCTTCTTTGGCATAGCATTCACAATTTCACATGATGTAATGGGATCGTTTTAGATTTTTATACCCTTTTACTCTTGCTTCTTACATTTATTTATTTAGTTTTATTTTTTTGCATTTTCTTTTCATTTACATTCCTTCCTTTCTGTATTCTATTAGACCATCTCAGTTCAAAGAACACATCAAGTAATGCACTGGTACAAAGGGAAAAGAGAATTTGCGGTAGGACTATTTACAAAGAAAAGTGAGAAAAATCCAGAGACAAAATCCAGTCACAATTCAAGTAATGTGCTGGTACAATTATACTTCATTTTGTTTATATTACATACTGCTTTTCTAGCATAACTAAATCAAATTTTACTAATTCAGTTATTTTGGCCCATTATGCATGTCATGCTTTTTAGAAAATATCAAATTTTGATCTCCAAATTAGATTGATAAATCAATTAATCTTTAACTCTTTTATTTTTAGAAATGAAATTTTTATCAGTCTCCAGCCAAATTTTCATCTATATTTATGAGTTTAAATGTGTATTATTAATGTGAATAGTTAAATCTCATTCTTACATTATAACAATTATTTGATGTTAAATACTTAATTAATTAATTTAGAGCCAATGAGTAATAGCTCAAATGGCATAGTCTCCACATACTCATTTAAGAGGTTGCGGGTTCGAGTCTCCTATCTTTGGTAAAAAAAAAAAAAAATTAATTAATTTAGATGCCAAATAAATCAAATAAACCAATTTCAAATACCATATTGACCGCATTTAAAAGAGATCAACTCTCAACCTCAATTAGTCATTACATTATTGACTAAATTGAATATTACTTTAAACTCTTTTTTTTTTTTAACAAAACTTTAGAAAATAAAAGAAACGAAAATTCATGATGAATCCCCGCATAGCCATTGAGTATCACAAAACTTTAGATAAGTTGAACACCTATCCTTCTAAGTTTCTAACTCGCTTCAAGTTGGTGCCATTAAAATTGAGGGGAAGGAGAATATGATGGATGATTAACAGAAGACAACATTTTGAATTTTGAGTTTCCAAAAAAGCCACCTTGTGTTGTTGTCTTTATAGCATTGTAGTTAGCTGTCATCGTTATTGGCTCTGAATTCTAAGAACGTGCTTCCATTCAACCTTATTACTTCTTTTTCTCCGATTTCTCAAAACATGGCTTCTTCTTCTTCCCTCAGAGACCTTCTCAAACAAGAAGGCTTCCACCACCATACAAAACCCAAACCAACCATCCCTTTCTACCTCTGCCATGATAACAACAAAACCGCCACAATGCAAAAGGAAAGGCTTCTTGGTTCCGAAGCATCGAATTCGATGGCTTCGAGAACCGCAGGACCACCAATGGATGCAGTTGCCATCAGAGCAGTGATTGCCATCCTCAGTGGCTACATTGGAAGATATGTCAAAGACGACTTTTTCCGAAAAACAATCAGAGACAAATGCAGTTCCTACTTGGCCACAAGAAGAAACAATAGCGGTGGTGGTGGTGGTGATGAGATTCTTGTGACCATGGAAATCGGTATAGAGAGCATAGATGAATTAGTACAAGATCGCGAAGAAACAAGGAGCCAGATGAAGATCAAGAGTCTGAGGAATTCAATTGAGCTTTTAACCATTGTTGCTTCATTGAATTCAACAACTTCACGAAATGCTGAAACTTGTGGTATACCGAATTCTCACCTCTCCGCTTGCGCTCAACTTTACATGTCAATAGTCTACAAGCTTCAGAAGAACGATAGGATCTGCGCGCGCCATCTCTTGCATGTGTTTTGCGATTCGCCGTTTTTGGCTAGAAATTACTTGCTTCCTGAGCTATGGGAGCATTTGTTTCTTCCTCATCTTCTCCACCTTAAGATTTGGTACGCTGAGGAGCTTGACCGGCTTTCTTTTTCGAAGGATTTTCGTGGCGAAAAGGAGAAGAGAATTAAGGCTTTGAGCCGACTTTACGTGAATAAATTGGATACAGGGACTGCTCTCTTTGCTCTGTATTACAAGCAGTGGCTTAAGGTTGGAGCTGATGAGCCTCCTCTTCCAATTGTTTCATTGCCATCAACGATTACTTATGGATCGTCGCGAAAGAATTCAACGGATTCTTTTGCTTCTCATTCGTCAATTCGGCCAAACTTGTGAGTGACATGTTGTATGATTCACAAGAAACAACTTTATGGTAGTTAATTAATGTTTGTTTAATAGGTACAAGGAAGTATTCGGCCCGAAACTAGAACGAAATTCGGTTACTCTTGATGAACGGAATGGTGTTTCGACAG